>NC_045436.1:77013224-77142661 GCF_002776525.5 Piliocolobus tephrosceles | reverse complement strand
ATAGATAGATAGATAGATAGATAGATAGATAGATAGATAGATAGATAATAGATAGTACCTGTGAGTGATTCATGGCAGATACTTTTGGCAATTGAGCTGTATCAATTAGTGTAGCGATAAAATTTATCAAAATGAATGATATAAATCAGAAAAAGTATATATTAGAATTGGGGAAGAACATTGATTCCTGATTTGATTATTTAAATCCATTCTTGTCTATGCCTTAACTACTTTTTCCTTTCTGATTCTTTGTCCATCACAACTATTATTAAAACAAATAAAATTCAGAAAGGAGATTTAGACTTGTTAAAAGATGTGGGTTCAGGTCTAGTACTTAATATTTTATTATTTTATGATAGTAATTTAATTCTTTTTAGCTTCAGCTTCCTCCCCTGTAAAAATGAGATTGTTAATTTCTGCCCTGACTACCATATACAGTTGTTAGAATGTTTAGAATAATAAAACAACATAAGGAACTCAATGTGTCTCAATTTCTACCTAAGTATGTCTTGAGGTCCTATGGGTGTAAATATATAATATTGAGAATCTGTGGCTAAATCTGAGTCAGCCACACAAACACAAAATTTACTTAGTTATTAATTTTTCTATGAAAAATGCATATAACTTTAAAAATTCTACTCCTTAATCCATTGCACTATCTTTAATAAAATTTTGTTTTATCCTGATACCAAAACCTGGCAGGGACACAACAAAAAACGAAAATTTCTGGCCAATATCCCTGATGAGCATCGATGTGAAAATTCTCAATAAAATACTGGCAAACCCAATCCAGCAGCACATCAAAAAGCTTATGCACCATGATCAAGTTGGTTTCATCCCTCGGATGCAAGGCTGGTTTAACATATGCAAATCAATAAACATAATCCATCACATAAACAGAACCAAGACAAAAGCCACATGAGTATCTCAATAAATGCAGAAAAGGCCTTTGGCAAAATTCAACAGCCCTTCATGCTAAAAACTTTCAGTAAATAGGCATTGATGGAACATATCTCAAAATTATAATAGCTATTTATGACAAACCAACAGCCAATATCATACTGAATGGGCAAAAGCTGGAAACATTCCCTTTGAAAACTGGCACAAGACAAGGATGCCCTCTCTCACCACTCCTATTCAACATAGTATTGGAAGTTCTGGCCAGAGCAATCAGACAAGAGAAAGAAATAAAATGTATTCAAATAGAAAGAAAGTCCAATTGTCTCTGTTTACAGATGACATGATTGTATATTTAGAAAACCCTATTGTCTCAGCCTCAAATCTCCTGAAGCTGATAAGCAACTTCAGCAAAGTCTCAGGATACAAAATCAATGTGCAAAAATTACAAGCATTCCTATACACCAAAAACAAAGAGCCAAATCATTAGTGAACTCCCATTCACAATTGCTACTAAGAGAATAAAATAGCTAGCAATAAAACTTACAAGGCATGTGTAGGACCTCTTCAAGGAGAAATACAAACCACTGCTCAAGGAAATAAGAGCGGACACAAACAAATGGAAAAACATTCCATGCTCATGGATAGGAAGAATCAATATTGTGAAAATGGCCATACTGCCCAAAGTAATCTATAGATTCAATGCTATCTCCATCAAGCTACCATTGACTTTCTTCACAGAACTGGAAAAGAATACTTTAAAGTTCATATTGAACCCCCAAAAAAGCCCTTATAGCCAAGACAATTCTAAACCAAAAGAACAAAGCTGGAGGCATCACGCTACCTGACTTCAAACAATACTGCAAGGCTATAGTAACCAAAACAGCATGGAACAGGTACCAAAACATATATATATTATATATACGTGTGTGTGTATGTATATATATATAGAGAGAGAGAACAATGGAACAGAGCAGAGCCCTCAGAAATAACATCACACATCTACAACCATCTGATCTTTGACAAACCTGAAAAAAACAAGCAATGGAGAAAGGATTCCCTATTTAGTAAATGGTATTGGGAACACTGACTAGCCATATGCAGAAAGCTGAAACTGGATCCCTTCCTCACATCTTATACAAAAATAAACTCAAGATGGATTAAAGACTTAAATGTAAGACGTAAAACCATAGAAACATAGAAAACCATAGAAACCTAGAAGACAATCTAGGCAATACCATTCAGGACATAGGCATGGGCAAAGACTTCATGACTAAACACCAAAAGCAATGGCAACAAATGCCAAAATAGACAAATGAGATATAATTAAACTAAAGAGCTTCTACGCAGCCAAAGAATCTTTCATCAGATGCAGAGGTTCATCCTGCAGACCCTGGTCCAATGATGGATGAATAATGTGTACTGATACATAGATATTCTGCTTTGCCAGTCCAGTTGAGCATCCGGGCCACTTAGTAGCAGCCATAGGCTTGATCAGTCAGTGAGACTTGCATTTATTTAGTAAAGATTAATTGACAAAAGTAGTGAGCAAACATCACTAGAGTGTAATTGACATTGTGGACCTCCTAAGTAGAAAGCAATTAAGCACCCACACTAGATCAAAGGCTAGTCTTAGGACCACATGAGTAAACAAGCTAGTTATGTAAACTATTCTGCTTTCCTTTGTACTCACTTTAAGCTATTCACTTAAGTTAAGGATCAGGTTGCTTTCAGCCATAACCCTTACTACAGCTAGGCAAAGTTCTTGGCCTTCTAAGAAGGTTTGTGGCTATTACTATAACTATATTTAATATCTTTCCCATCAGTCTGATTGAACACCCACAATCAGAGTGACCAGGTATCCTACAGAATGAGAGAAAATTTTTGCAACTATCCATCTTACACAGGGCTAATATCTAGAATCTACAAAAACTTAAATTTACAAGAAAATAAAAAAAAGCCTCATCAAAAAGTATGTGAAGGATATGAACAGACACTTCTCAGAAGACATTCATGCAGCCAGCAAACATACAAAAAAAAAGCTCATCATCACTGATCTTTAGAGAAATGCATATTGAAACCACAGTGAGATATCACTCACACCAGTTAGAATGGTGATCATTAAAAAGTCAGGTGACAACAGATTCTGGAAAGGATGTGGAGAAATGTGAATGCTTTTACACTGTTGGTGGGAGTGTAAATTAGTTCACCATTGTGGAAGACTGTATGATGATTCCTCAAGGATCTAGAACTAGAAATACCATTTGACCCAGCCATCCCATTACTGGGTATATACCCAAAGGATTATAAATCATTCTACTATAAAGATACATGCACATGTATGTTTATTGCGGCACTGTTCACAATAGCAAAGACTTGGAACCAACCAATGCCCATCAATGATAGACTGGGTAAAGAAAATGTGGCACATATACACCATGGAATACTATGCAGCCATAAAAAAGGATGAGTTTGTTTCCTTTGCAGGGACATGGATGAAGCTGGAAACCATCATTCTCAGCAAACTAACACAAGAACAGAAAACCAAGCACTGCATGTTCTCACTCATAAGTGGGAGTTGAACAATGAAAACACATGAACACAAGGAGGAGAACATCACACACCAGGGCCTGTCGAGGGAGGGGAGCTAGGCAAGGGATAGCGTTAGGAGAAATACCTAACGTAGATGATGGGTTGATGGGTGCAGCAATCCACCATGGCACATGTATATCTATGTAACAACCCTGCACGTTCTGCACATGTACCCTGGAAGTTAAAATATAATTTTAAAAAATTGTTTTATATTCACTTTTGAGTAAAATTGATGTCCTGAAAAGATTTGGTTTGACTTTAAGAATTTTCTGTCATATGACTACTTTGTAAATATAACTACTTTATAAATTGTAAATATATTACATATCTATGTTCTTATCATAGATAACAAAGAAGGATAGCATTGAATGTTTCTGTGAAATATGCTAATGACAATTTTTATTTTTTTAATAAAATAATATACATGGATAAGATTCAGGAAACCTAAAAATATGTGATAGAGAGATAAATAGGAATATTCTGTGATGGTACTCCAAGTAGACAAAGTAGTTATTAGCAACAAACAGAGGAATATCTTAGAAATTATAAATCAGAAGCTTATGAAATAAATGTCTTCTTAGCAAGGTACTGGCAAATGCTTCATTTATCACATTGTGTAATAGCTTAGTCATCACCTTATGAAGTACAGCCAGCTTTTTCTCTGATCATGACAAAGTAATTGTCGGGGGCAATTCAGTGGCAATTTAAATAATCTAGTTTTATCAACAGTAATCGTGGATATTTCTAAGACCCATGGATATATTAGCCACTTTAATTTGACACTCAGAATGAGGGATTTGTTCAAGGTGCAACATGAATTATTTTATTTGGTAACTCATCGGATTAGCCATGACGCCTACCAGCAGCCCTATGAAATAGCTAAGACTCCATTGCTTTCCAAATGTACATATTTGTCCAGACTTCTTCACCCAAGAAAATCTTAGGTTAGTGAGTATTTAACTGTCACCATTGAATGATCTCCATAGGGTTTCTTTACATTTCAGAAAGATTGAAGAAATCATACAAGGCCATCTGGAACATATATGAGGTCATGTATCCTTAACTTCCTACTCCACATTTACCATAGCTGTAACACAGTGCTAGTTTTATAAAAACGGGTTTCTGAGGAAGCAGAATGATTTGATATATGATACAATAAATAGAGGAGAGAACATAAATATGAAATGGAGAAAATTTACAAGGTGACTATACTCTTTCAATTTTTATGATTCTACATTATATCATTACAATTCAATTCAGCTGTTCATTCTTTTAAAGTTGGTTAAACTGCTCCATTTAAAGATTTATGTACTAGATTCCTTACAAATATGGAACATAATTATCTATGAATTATATTCTGAATATGGCACTTCTGAATCATTGTCACTTGGTCCTCAGAGAGAAATGGAAGGTTACATTTATGTTTGCTTGAGCTTACTGCATCGAACAGATGATTTTTATAAAACATGGCCAAAAATTTCTATCCAGTGATCTTGTTGAAATAAAAACGAAGTGTAACACGTGTTGTCTCATTTTTTAATTATTTGTCCCCGCCCTTAGTCAATTACTGAAACAGGTAGATACATCAACACTAAATATACAACCGCTTTTCCAAACATATTTCCAGTTCAGTTAAACTAATGCAAATGTAAATGGCTCCAATGATTGTATTTATTCTCTTCAGCAATTTAAATCTCTGTTATATACATCTGGACATTGACAAATGTAGCCTGCATGTCCAGATACCGTTAAAGTATTCCCTTTCTAATTCACGTATTAGCTGGGAGAAGGGGACTATGAAAGCAGTTTGCCAGAAACTCACCAATACAAAACAATGAGGTCTCTGAAGATATTTTTACAGTGAGACTGGTAGGTAGAGAAAGTGAAACAAGAATTGGCCGATAGTGGTTTACTTTCACCATCCATTAATCCATTTGATGGGCAAATTGTAGCTATCCTCCCCAGATGTTCTTAAATAAGTATTTTTTTTTCCTTTCTTTATTTCCTTTTTGACTCAGATATCTTCCCAGGTTACTACCATCATTCCATGGGTAATGCTTCATTAATTTAAGAAATATTTGTTGTGTATCAACTATGTGCTGCCCACCTGTATTAGCTAGGCACTATGTGCAGGTCATCTCTATTAGAACAAAACAGACAAAAATGCCTGCCCTCATGAAGCATATATGGGTGGGAGTGAGGTGCTGGATACTAAAATAACTAAATAAGTGCTAGGGAGGAAATTAAAGCAGGGAGGGGGATTAGGAAATTTCAGTATGGAGTGGGGGTTGCAATTTTGGCTAGGGTGGCCAGGGAGGTCTCAATGAGAAAGGGACATTTGAGGGGGGATCAAAAGTAGGAATAGGGGGTTCCAGGTGGCCGTGAGAAGAAAGAACCCCAGGCACAGTATAAATGCCCTCAAGCTAGAGCATGTTTCTTCAGTAATGGCAATGAGAGTGATGCATTAGAGCAGAGTGAAGTAGAATGAGGTGAATAGGAGATGAAGCCCTAGAAGGATGGGAGAGGGCAAATCACAAAGAGTCTTGGGGGCCTTGTGAGGGCTTTGGCTTTTAACCTGAGTGAGGTGGGAAATCAATGCAGAGTTTTGAACAGCGATGAGATACTCGATTTAGGTTTGAACAAGATCACTCAGGTGTCTTTTGGGGGAAGAGAATAAGGAGAGAGTAAGGACAGAAACTGGGAGACCAGGTTTCAGATAAGAGGTGGGTGATAACAATGGAGGGAGAGGCAAGAGGTCAGATTCTGGACATATTTTGAGACTAAAGTCAACAGGATTTAGTAACAGATGAGATATGAATATGAAAGAAACAAAAAGAAAAAACAAAAAAAAAGGTGACTCCCAGGATTTTGGCTGAGCCCCTGGGAAAAACAGAACTAATGAACTGTGAGAGGAACAGATCTAGGAGAAACTCTCTCCGGAGCCCAGTTTTGGACATGAAAGATTTGAGATGTTTACTAGATATCTGAGTGAAGAGAATAAAGAGCTGGTTAGATATATGTCTGGAATTCAAGGAAATGATCTAGACTAGATATAGAAGTTTGCAAGACATGAACTTAAAGATGGTATTTAATCCACTGAACTGTATTGGACTACCTCAAGAGTAATTGTATAGTGACAAGAAGTTCATACATGGATTATACTCCCTATGTGACTTTGTTGTGCTGTCTTTTGTTTCTTGATTTTTTTTTGCATCCGTTAGTTTGATTATTTTGGGCGTGGGAGGGAATGGTAATACGAGCACGCTTTTTATTACTTATTTTTAGGCTGACAGTGCTAAAATATCTTTGGAACCTAATTGTAATATATATTATATTGATATTTAATTGGGAGTTTTATATAGATATATATGGATGTGTGTGTATACACACACACACATCCTTCTCTCTTTACTCTGTAATATATAGAAAAAGGCAGTACACATTTTAATAACCAAGTAAAAATTCCCATAATATATATTACTATCGTAACTCATAATACATATTGTCATGTATATTCAAGACCTTATATCTTTCCCTGGGGGAAAGGAGGAGGGGAAGGTAGCCAAGAAGGCAGAAACATTTATGTGATAATAAATCTAGTCCCTATCACATATTTCCCTAATCATTTTTGAAAATGTATGCAGAGAGGCTGATATGGGTTGGCTCTGTGTTCCCATCCAAATCTTGTCTTGAATTATACTCCCATAATTCCCACATGTTATGGAGGGATGTGGTAGGAGATAATTTGAATCATGGGGGTTTTTTCCCCTATACTGTTCTCGTGGTAGTGAATAAGTCTCACAAGTTCTGATGGGTTTCTCAGGTGTTTCTGCTTTTGCTTCTTCCTTATTTTCTCTTGCTGCCACCATGTAAGATGTGCCTTTTGCCTCCCACCATGGTTCTGAGGCCTCCTCAGCCATATGGAACTGTAAGTCCAATTAAACCTCTTTCCCTCCTCCCCCCGAGTCTCAGGTATGTGTTTATCAGCAGTGTGAAAACAGACTAATACAGTAAACTGGTACCAGTAGAGTAGGGCATTGCTGAAAAGATACCTGAAAATGTGGAAGCAACTTTGGAACTGGGTAACAGACAGAGGTTGAAACAATTTGGAGGGCTCAAAAGAAGACATGAAAATGTGGGAAGGTTTGGAACTTTCTAGAGACTTGTTGAATGGCTTTGACAAAAATGCTGATAGTCATATGAACAACAAGGTCTAGGCTGAGGTGGTTTTGGATGGAAATGAGAAGCTTGTTGGGAAATGGAGCAAAGGTGACTCTTGTTATGCTTTAGCAAAGAGACTGGTGGTATTTTGCCCCTACCCTAGAGATTTATGGAACTTGGAACTTGAGAGAGATGATTTAGGGTATCTGGTAGAATAAATTTCTAAGAAGCAAAGCATTCAAGAGACGACTTGGGTGCTGTTAAAAGCATTCAGTTGTAAACGGGAAACAGAGCATTAAAGCTTGGAAAATTTGCAGCCTGACAATGTGATAGAAAATAAAAGCCCATTTTCTGAGGTGAAATTCAAGACAGCTGCAGAAATTTGCAAAAGTAACAATAGCTGCAGAAATTTGCATAAGTAACAAGGAGCAGGATGTTAATCCCCAAGACAATGGGGAAAATGTCTCCAGGGCATGTCAGAGGGCTCCACGACAGCCTCTCCCATCACAGGCCCAGAGGCCCAAGAGAAAATGGTTTCATGGGCAGGGCCCAGGGTCCCTGTGCTGTGTGCAGTCTAGGGACTTGGTGCCTTGTGTCCCAGCTGCTCCAGCTGTGGCAGAAAGAGGCCAACATAGAGTTCATGCTGTGTCTTCAGAGGGTGCAAGCCCCAAATATTGGCAGCTTCCATGTGGTGTTGAGCCTGCGAGTACACAGAAGTCAAGAATTGAGGTTTTGGAACCTCCACCTAGATTTCAGATCTGTGGAAATGTCTGAATGCCCAGGCAGAAGTTTACTGCAGGGGCAGGGCTCTCATGGAGAACCTCTGCTAGGGCAGTTTGGAAGGGAAATGTGGGGTTGGAGCCCCCACAGAGTCCCTACTGGGTAACCACCTAGTGGAGCAAGTGAGAAGAGGGCCACTATCCTCTGTCCTCCAGACCCCAGAATGGTAGGTCCACTGACAGCTTGCACTGTGTGTCTGGAAAAGCCACAGACACTCAATGCCAGCCTATGAAAGCAGCTAGGAGGGAGGCTGTACCCTGCAAAGCCACAGGAGTGGAGCTGTCCAGGACCATTGGAACCTAACTCTTGCATTGGCATAAGCCAGATGTCATACCTGACATCAAAAAAGAACATATTTGAAGCTTTAAGATTTGACTGCCCTGCTGGATCTTAGACTTGCATGGGGCCAGTAGCCCCTTTGTTTTGGCCAACTTCCCCCATTTGGAATGGCTGTATTTACCCAATGCCTGTACCCACTGTATCTAGGAAGTAACTAACTTGCTTTTGATTTTACAGGCTTATAGGTGGAAGGGACTTACCTTGTCTCAGGTGAGACTTTGGACTGTGGACTTTTGAGTTAATGCTGAAATTAGTTAAGGCTTTGGGGGACTGTTGTGAAGGCATGATTGGTTTTGAAATGTGAGGACACGAGATTCAAAGGGGCCAGGGGTGGAATGATATGGTTTGGCTGTGTCTCCACCCAAATCTCATCTTGAATTATACTCCCATAATTCCCACGTGTTGTGGGAGGCACCCAGTGGGAGATAATTTGAATCATGGGGGTGGTTTCCCCCATACTGTTCTCATGGTAGTGAATAAGTCTCACGAGATCTGATGGTTTTATCAGGGGTTTCTGCTTTTGCACCTTCCTCATTTTCTCTTGCTGCCACCACATAAGAAGTGCCTTTTACCTCCTGCCATGATTCTGAGGCATCCCCAGCCATGTGGAACTGTAAGTCCAATTAAACCCTTTTTTCTTCCTAGTCTCGGGTATGTCTTTATCAGCAATGTGAAAATGGATTAATACAGAGGCCCAGTATTTAATTGTGAATTGTGCCCCTAAAATGCACACACCCTTTTCTCTGGAGTAAATGTCATTTCATGTGGTCACTTCTGGAAGTGCAGCCAAGCTCGGCAGTCAAATTCCTTTCTCTGGGACTTTGAAAGTGAGTGTCAGGTGGGACCCACTAGAGGGACTTTGAGTTATCAGAGTTTGAGTACTAGAGTATTGGAGGGCAATGCATCATTAGAAATTCCTCATGGCCAAACACACAGACACACACAACTTTTGGTGGTGTGGATTTGCATCTGCCACATGCCCATTCCTGAGAGTAGACCTGTTTTCTAAGCCACATTGCCATACAGAAAGCAAATGACCAAGCAAAACTATTCAGGGCTGACTCTGAAAACTCCCTTTTGAGGTTCCGTTTCTAGCTTTTTAAAATTTTTTTGTTTTATTATTATTTATTTTTATGGTGTTTCACTCTGTCGCCAGGCTGGAGTACAGTGGCGCAATCTTGGCTCACTGCAACCTCCGACTCTATAGTTCAAGCAATTCTCCTGCCTCAGCCTTCCGAGTAGCTGGGAGTACAGGTACGTGCCACCACACCCAGCTAATTTTTGTATTTTTAGTAGGGATGGGGTTTCACCATGTTTGCCAGGGTGGTCTCCATCTCTTGACCTTGTGATCTGCCCACCTTGGCCTCCCAAAGTGCTGGGATTACAGGTGTGAGCCACCGTGCCCGGTCTCCTTTTCTAGTTTTTTACCACCCATGGGTACCTCACTTAACAGAAGTACAATTTCTTGTCCCAAGTCTGAACCATCGAGCATCCTGTGTAAGTAGTTTTCTTCACCAATGACTAGAGTTCAGATAAACCACTGGTGGCAAGAAAAACTGGATATAAAATAAAAATCTTGAATTTTTGTTTTTTATGCTTTATCTACCATAAAAGTTTATCCACTAAGATTATACTCTGGTCAAATTTTAGATGTTTAGATATTGTACATATTAAAATAACTATGTGATAATTTTTACAGTAGATTTAAGAGAATACTAAAAAGAGGCCTGGGGGTGTGGAATATTTTAGAAAAACCTGAGAAGTCAAAAGACAATTCAGTATTAAAAAAATGGAAATCTTCAGCTAAATGGTAAGCTCAATAGGTTTTGTCCATATTAAGTGACATGAAGTGGATTTCCATGGAATTCAGTAAATATTACTTTTGTGAACATATTAATCACCTCTCCCAATTTTTAAAATTTCTTTTGGAGTTACATGAATAAAATAGCCATTTTTGGTCAAGCATAGTGGCTCGTCCCTGCACTTTGGGAGGCAGAGACAGGAGGATCAATTGAGCAGAGGACTTCAAGACCAGCCTGGGCAACATAGTGAGATCTTGTCTCTATTTGGGGGAAAAAAAAAAAAAAAAAAGCCATTTTTTGATGAAGAATTTGGTACTCTTTTTCCTGAGAAGTAAAGAAGAAAAAAAAAAAAAAAAAAAAAAAAAAGGAGACACTTATCCTGAAATCTCATTTAGCCTTATGATTTTATGTATAAACTCATTTTTCTTTATTTTTTAGCATGTCTGAGTAACTTTCTGGGAACAGATTTGGATTTGTCAGGATTTTTGTAAAGTCTCAAAATAATTTGCAAACTTGATTTCTATTTGCATTTGTTATCAGCTATGAATTTTTCATTTGTTTTTAATGCACAATTTTCTAACAAAGGTTACTACAGAAGAAGTGATAGTCATGAGTACAGAGAAATAATATTTATTTAACTTTCTGTATCATTCCTCTAAGAATTAATAAGTGTTTAATATGTCAAGTATCTCAGAACCCTACCCAATCACACATACAACAATGAAAACATTGCAAGTACTGTTAATTGATAACCAGCCAGGCCTTCATGAATCAATTACTCCATTGCCCAAGATTTGACACTCAATGGGTGTTCAATAAACATTTGTTGAAATTAAGCAAATTGATTCAATGAACTTGAAGTGAGCCTCTTGTGGGTTGTTCATTTCTCTTCATAATCTGCATTTTATAAAGAAAACAACAAATTAGCTAAGAAAATTCACAGTGTTTCTGAATTCATACATTGTAGCTCAGACAGTCATGATTAAGTAAGATGGTATTCTCTTGTATTACATGTTGAGCGTACCTTATCTGAAATGCTTGGGACCACAAGTGTTTCAGATTTTGGATTTTTTCAGATTTTGGAATATTTGCATTACCAGTTGAGCATCTCTGTTCTGAAAACCCCAAATCTGAAATGCTCCAATGAGCATTTTCTTTGAGCATCTTGTTAGAACTCATAAAATTTTGGATTTGGGGGCTTTGCAGATTTCACATCTTTGGATTGGGGATACTCAACCTATATTAAAGTTACCCATAACATCTTTTGAAATAAACTCTGATATATGTAAAATATTTTATCTAGGATACAACAAGTAAGTACAGTCATGTATTGCTTAATGACTGGAATAAATTCTGAGAAATGTATTGTTGGGTGATTTCACGTTTGTGTGAGTGTACTAACACAAACCTAGATGATACACCCTGCAATACTCCTCAACTATGTGGTATAGCCTATTGCTCCTAGGCTACAAACCTGGATAGCATGTTACTGTACTGAATATTGTAGGCAATTACAATCACAGTTGCCTACAGCAAGTATTTGTGTTCCTAAACATATTTAAACATAAAAAAAGGCACAGTAAGAATACGGTATAAAAGGTCAAAAATGGTACACTTTTCTTGGGTACTTACCATGAATGGATCTTGCAGAACTGAAAGTTGTTCAGGGTGAGTCAGTGAGTGAGCGGTTAGTGAAAGTGAAAGGCTAGGACATTACTGTACACTACTGTAGACTTTATAAACACTGTACACTTAGGACACACTAGGTTTATTTAAAAATAAGTAATTGAGCTACAATATTATGACAGCTATGATGCCTCCATGTGATAAGAATTTTTTAGGTCCATTATAATTTTATGGGCCCACTCTCATATATATGGTTTGTCATTGACCAAAACATCTTTACGAAGCACATGTCTGTATTAGGATAGTTCCATCTTACCTTCCCTATTTCCCTCTACGATAGATGAGTAACGGGAATGCTATCATTATAACCTTTTAAAATAATATTCAAATAAAATCTAGTAGCTGAAATTTCATCAGTTGAAAATACAGGAGAAAATAAAAGAAAAAAATATCCTTACATGAGTTCAGAGCTATACAGTCCTTTGATTAGAATTTTATTATTATTATTTTTCAGTTGTTTATTGCATGTTATTCTTCTGTAGTGATTGAGGAGAAAAGTAATGCAATTAGCATTTCTTTCATTATCAGATTCTTTCAATCATTAATAGCACTTAGTTTTAGATAGCAGTTGACATATTTAGCCATATTTACATTTAGGCTTCAATTCTAGGTGTATGCTTAGCACACAGTTGGTACTACATAAATGTTTCTTGGATCAATAAATGAAACAGTGACCTAGCATTGATTGCTGTGCTTCTTCAGTAAAAAATGAGATGAGAAACCTTAGCAAAATAAGCAAAATAAATGTTACTCTTTGGAGCTGGATGATGTGTGTGTGTGCGTTTTTTTTTTTTTTTTTTTTTTTTTTGAGAGGGAGTCTTGCTTTGTCGCTCAGGCTGGAGTGCAGTGGCGCGATCTCAGCTCACTGCAAGCTCCACCTCCCGGGTTCACACCATTCTCCTGCCTCAGCCTCCGAGTAGCTGGGACTACAGGCGCACACCACCACACCCGGCTAATTTTTTGTATTTTTAGTAGAGATGGGGTTTCACCGTGTTAGCCAGGATGGTCTCGATCTCCTGACCTCGTGATCCGCCCGCCTCGGCCTCCCAAAGTGCTGGGATTACAGGCGTGAGCCACCGCGCCTGGCCAGATGATGTGTTTTGTAACATTTTTTCAAAAAAAAAGGAATATTCAGAATAATTTTTCTCAAAGGAGAACGTAGACCTAGGACAGGACCTCAGATTTCAAAACATTTTTCTCCATCTTTACAGTAGCTCACCTTACCAACAATAAGGATAATAAAATACAAGATAAAGAAATAAGTAATTAGGTAAGATTTAATTTACCTGTTAATTTACCTGTTATTATCAAGGGAGTGTATGATCCAGGTTGACAGGCATTAACATGTACCCCTTTCAATGGTAAAGTGTGTTATTATCATAATTAAGAAACATATACTTGCCTTCAATTTGGAGTACTTATATAGTGTTCAAAAAGTAAATAAAACACATTTATTATTGAACAATTAAAGGAAGTAATAAAATAATAAAACAACTAAAATTTCACTATATAGAAACAGCAATTGATAAAATTCTTTACATATATTTTTCTATACTTTAAATAATGCTATGTTTTAAAAACTTCTTATAAAATGATGTCATCGTGTAAAGATCACTTTAAATCTTTTTAAAAATTTAACAACTTAGTATGAAGTCTTTTCATGTAATTAAATCAATCTACCATATTATTGGCAATGAGTGTGTTGTAGTCCATTATATACATGTACAATGAATTAGAGCACTGAATTTTATATGCTTAGGATTATTTTTTGCTAATATTACAAAATTTTAATATTTTGCTAATAATAGAAAATTTTTAGCTAATAATAGAAACAAATTAGCTAATAATCTTGTGTATATACTTTTCATTTTTTAAAATGTGTTTATTATGGAGACTACATGTGTAATTACTTTCATTGTTGATTCATATTTCCATGTGTGAGAATTGATTTTATGTGCCAACTTGACTAGGTTAAGGAATGCCCAGATAACTGGTAAAACATGATTTCTGGATGGGTCTGTGAGAGTGTTTTCAGAAGAAGTTAGGTTTTAAATAAGTAGACAAAATGAGCATTACCAGAAATAACATAGGTAGGCATCATTCAATCTGTTGAGGGCTCAAATACAACAAAAAGATGGAGAAAGGGGAAATTTACTTTCTCTTCTAGAACTGGAAAATCTGTTTTCCCCTCCCTTCTGACATCGGAGCTCTTAGTTCTCAAGCCTTTGGACTTGGACTGGGAGTTACACTATTGACTTCCTTGGTTCTCAGGTCTCTAGACTTGCAGTGAATTACTCCATTGGCTTTCCTGTTTCTCTAGCTAGCCGATGGCATATTGTGGGACTTCCTGGCTTCCATAACTGCATAAATCAATTCTCATAATAAATCTCCCTATATATATATCTATCTCTATATGTATCATATTGTTTCTTTTTCTCTGGAGAACCTAACACACCAAGTTTCCTTCCAGTTTGGCAATATGATTCAAGTTGGACTTCTACATATCATGAGGTATGTTTATTTCTCAAAATCATGCAAACAGTAAGTCATATTATTTAAATCTTTAAATAATAAACAAATAAAGCTATCTCATTGTTATTTTAATGTTCATTTCTATACTAGCTAGCATTTTTTGAATTCTTGCCGTATGCCAGCCACCAATGCATTCATTTTGTACTTTTCACAGAACACTGTAAGGTAAGAACTGTTACTGTTTTTCTTTTATAAAAAAAGACACTGAGATTTAGAATACCTTAAGTACCTTGCTGTAGGTCTTTTCCCCTCCTGACCTGGTGCTCTCAACCCTATGCCATTTGACCTCTCCCACAGAAAATAAACATTTAAAACTTTTATGTCCTGCCTGCAGGTATTTTACGAAACCTCATCCCCATTTTTAGTTTTTGCCCACGATTTTTTTACTTCGATTATCGTTTTTTTTTTTTCTGATTTGCAAGAATTCTTTAAATGTAAGAAAACGACTCTGTCATACTACACTTTGCTTTGCATTTTGATATTATTCAACTTTGTGCAAAAACTCAGTATATCTACATAATTCTGCCAGATTCCCATAGGTTGGGAATTACTGCTTTAGATTGTTCAAAATTTGTGACTTCCCAAATGAGTAAAATGCTGCTTGAGTTGACACGGTTTAATGCATGAAATCCCTTTAAGGATCTCTTTCAACTAGGTCCTGGTTTTCAGGACATTCCAAATTACAACCCATACATTAAACAACTCTATTAATTTGTCTTTCACAATTTTTCTTCTGTGAATAGTTAAAAAGTTCTTAGTGGCCTCTTAAATTTTTCCAGATAAAATGCACAGTATCCTTTCTCTAAAGTGCTTTTAAAAAAGCACTGGTTAAGAGGTACCACTTCATTTTGAAAAAGTCATTTCAAGGCATTCATTTTTAGATCAAGGAATAATCATCATCTTTAAATTATTTTCCACGAGATTAAAAACATGGATTATTGATATATATTTTAAGCTAGTAAAAAAGATCTACATCATTACCAGATTAGAAGTTGCATTGATGAAATGGCCCAAATGAAGGGAAAATGAGTGACAGTAAGGGCCATAAAAACTGCTTAGCCTTTGCATGAGCTCTTGAAAGCAATTTTTACATTGAATTAAGTTTTCCCTTTATTGAGTGCCACCTTAAATTTATTGGAAAGCTTCGTGAAGTTTTTCAGTAGGAGCTTTATAAAATGTGTTTTTAACCCCATTTCTCCTTCTTTTCTCTAATTTAAAAACAGCTTGAGGATACTTGCCCAGTTGGTTGTCATTTTGAGAGGGCCTTTAGTGAATGTGTTCTGAGCAGGAACGCCCTAGCTCTATAAGAGACAGCTGGCTCTTATTAACAAACTTTGCATTACAAAACAGGCAGACGCATCACTTGTGGGGCTTATGAGCCTATTTTCCTCTCACTCCAGGCAGGTGTTCCTCTCACAAAGGCCAACTCCCAAGCACTTTTATTTTAACTGTAGTTGAATTATAGGGAACATGTGCTCTCCTTTAGAGAGTACTGAGTAGCCTAGAAGCATAATTACCCAACTTTAACCACAATATGGAATGATTGGAGCAGAGATAAAATCAGAATAAATACTCCTGTGAAAAGTAAAAATAGGCCGGGCGCGGTGGCTCACGCCTGTAATCCCAGCACTTTGGGAGGCCGAAGCGGGGGGATCATGAAGTCAGGAGATCGAGACCATCCTGGCTAACACGGTGAACCCCCGTCTCTACTAAAAATGCAAAAAAATTAGCCGGGCGTGGTGACAGGCTCCTGTAGTCCCAGTGACTCGGAAGGCTGAGGCAGGAGAATGGCGTGAACCCGGGAGGCGGAGCTTGCAGTGAGCCGAGATCGCGCCACTGGACTCCAGCCTGGTCGACAGAGCGAGACTCCGTCTCAAAAAAAAAGAAAAGTAAATACAAATAACGAATAAACTGTATGAAAAAAAAAATGCGTAATAACACTACAAATAGAAGAAACAGTTTGTGTGTGTGTGTTTGTTTTCTCTGCAAAGATTGTTGGTAAGGGTATGTGTAGAGAAATTGTCTCCATTTGTATGGCAGAATTTTAATTTAGGGAGGTGACTGAGTGACAACAAAAAGAGAGGCTAATATCCTTTTTTTTTTTAAAAAAAAAAAAAAAGAATTTATTACTCATATTTACTGAAAAAAGGGGGGACACCAGGCATGTTACATAGGGCCATCTGGTGGATATCAGGATGGCGAGGAGGCAGACGATGAGTTAGGAGAAGTCATAGACCAGAGCCTTTATTAGGATTTCTGTGGAAAGATAAGGCAGGTTTGAATAAGATTAGCTAGTTTGAATGATTTTGTCAGGCTTTGAGTGATATTCCTGCAATCTAGTTGCCTGATACCTGGTGCTAAAATGATATAGTGCAGGGAAAATATGGGCTTGGTGTGTGAGAGTTAGATAACTCTCACAGGAGTTGGTTGAGGCTGTAGACTTCCCATCAGTTGGTTTGCCTATAAAAGACATGTTTGCCAATAAGTTTAAAAATTAGCTAGCCCTGAGAGGAGCAGTCTTTCCCAGGTCTATAAGGCTCCCAAATGCCAGAGAATCAAGGAATGTTTATTGCAACATTGATTGTAATAGAAGTAGTTTAAATGTTCATCCATATGAGATTCATAAAATCAGTCAATGCACATCTATACTAGGGCTACAAAGTGCCTAATAAAGAGGAGGAGGTCCTTTGTTATTCTGCTTCTTAGTGAGTTAACCTTCCCTGAGGGGTCAGAAAACAATACACCAAAGTAAAGGCCTCAGAGGCAGCCTCAGAAGCAAAGTTTCTCTATGACCTTCTCTTGTCCTTGGCTGTCTCTCACCCCTCAGTGTCCTCCGAGGATAGCCATAGAAATGAGAATCCCTCTTCCCCAAGGTGCATCATAGAAACTGGAACCTCTTTTCCCCAAAGCCAGCCATAAAGCCTGAATATATTACCCTAACCTTCTCCTACCTTTCTGTGTAACTGGCTATAAAGAATTTAAGACTCTCATTCCAGAGGGATCCTATCCTATAACCAGGATGGAGGAATGTAGAACACAGAGGAATCTGAACAGGCCTTGCTGAGTTTCCACATTCAGTCTATTAGCATTAGATCATACCCTTTTTGTCCACTTACATTTCTACATGGCTGTCCATGCTTTATCAAACCTAAGTATAAAAATGGATCATTCACCCTGTATCTTTAGGTCTTCATTCTGAAGCCTGCCATATCTCATAATAGTATGATCAAATAAATTTGCTTTTATCTTTTTAACCTGTGTTTTGTTAGATAGGGCTATCATCTATGACCCTTATGATAGGGAGAAAAGGGGTCATCCCCTTCTGCCTCTACACCTTGGACAATTTACCTCTTTACACTTGATTTTTTCTCACATGTGTATGAGGATGACAATTGTATCTAACACACTAGCTATTGTAAAGATAAAATGAGTTAATTAATGTCAAATGTTGAAAAAGATGGCCAGCATACAGCTATTATAAGCACCGGAGTTTATTATCTATAATATATTATAAAATATAACTTCACTGTATTAATGATGTGAATAAATCAGATGACACACAATATGTATATCTCTCTATATATAGTCATTTATACTTATATGCACACCTAATAAATGTTTTATATACAAACATCCACATGTACATATATCTCCAATTTTGTCTGTGTATATAAACAAATCTGAGGGGATACTACTGACTGTTAAACAGTGATAGTCTCTAGGGTGACTTAAGGAGCAACTTCATTTTCTCCTCCCTATATTTCTTCAGTTTAGACATCTCTATATATGATATTTTGAGTAATCTCCATGAATTATTTTTTAAAAATAGAACAACAAGGTCATTTTGATTATAGAAACAATCTGAAGAACAAAGACATCTTCTAAAATAAGCCCAATACTTACTAGAAATTAAAGGAAAATATTGTGATCCGATATTATTCTGTAGGTATAAAGTGTTACAATCAGATGTTAAATCTTTTGATTTTTGTGTACTTTACCAGTTTCCATCAAATATTCTTAAGGAGGTCAAATAAAGTTGTTTTATGCACCTGAGTTTCATGCAGCTGCACTTATTTCTTGAACAATGCATCATGGATTTTATGCTCTATTATTTGCATAACATCCCAATCTTTGCATTTGTTTGTCTTACTTGATTATAAGATGTTAGGTTAATACTAGAGAACTTATTTATTTATTTTAACTATGCCAACACTCCATTACCTAAATTATGACTGTGAGAATGATTTTACCACATTAATAACAATTCCCAGAGTCTAACATTCCCTGTAACTTTTCTGTAATTAGAATGATAACATTTGCATTCTTGATTCCTGGGGAAACTAAATATCTTTGCCCCCTCTGACTCGCACTAGTACAGTACACTGTTTGACTAAGGATAAAGAATAAGAACACCAACATGGCACAAGTATACATATGTAACAAACCTGCACGTTATGCACATGTACCCTAGAACTTAAAGAATAATAATTAAAAAAAAAAAAAACTTCAACATATAAACTTGGGGGTGGTGGTGGTGAGGAGACACAATTTAGCCCATAACAATGTGTTTCCATTTCATTATACATTATTTAAGAAAGTATCTATTCAAATTTTTTGCGTTTGCTGGAGTTTTAAAAATTGTAAAAATTCTTCACATGTTCAGGACACAAGTTCTTTTATATATAAAATATACATATGCAATAAAAAAATAAGATGTGAAATTGCAGAGAAATTATAAAAGGATTCTCCAGATATAGCACAGAAATGAGTAGCAGAGTTGATGAAGGCTCCAATAAGTATTCAATGAACTATGCTCCAAGAAGTAGTCAATGAACTATCAGTGATCATGAAACATAAAAGAACACTTCTACATCACATTAGACCAATCATTTCCTTGTGCTCTTAAATGAAAGGTCATCAAATATATAGCTATAGACTGACAACCTTGTTTCCTAATAGCGTCTGAAAATTTGCCAGATTGATCCAGTTCTGCATTTTGACCATGGGCTATTTAAAAAGGTGTTTATATTTTCACATATTTTGTGATGTTCTTGATATCTTATTGTTTGTAACTTTTAATTAATATTATTGTGGTCAGAAACCCTATTTTGTATTATTTTGGTCCTTTGGAATTTACTGAGACATTCCCTCAACATATTGTTCTTCTTGATGAATATTCTATGTATGCTTGTAAAAAAAAGGTGTGTATCTGTAGTTGGGTAAAATGTTCTACAAATATTTAGATAACTTAGTTGTTATCTAACTTAGTTATCTAACTAAGTTATCTAACTTGTTATCTAACTTGTTATCTAACTTAGTTATCTAACTTAGTTATCTAACTCTAACAAGTTATCTAACTTGTTATCTAACTTAGATAACAATCTAACTTGTTATCTAACTAAGTTAGTTGTTAGCTAACTTAGTTGATAGTGTTGTTTAAGTCTTCTATAATGAAACTGATAATTTTATCTACTTTTCATTTTAAAGAAAAGGTTCTTAAAATATCCACCACATATAGATTTTGTCTTTCTTTAGTATTCAAGTTTTGCTTCATGTACTTGAAAGCTTTGTGTTTTTTTGTTTTTTGTTTTGTGTTTTGAGATGGAGACTGGCTATGTCGTATGCCTGGACATACAACAGAGTGCAGTGGGTGGAGGGCAGTGGCGCGATCTCTGCTCACTTCAAGCTCCGCCTCCCGGGTTCACGCCATTCTCTTGCCTCAGCCTCCTGAGTAGCCGCACTGCAGGTGCCCACCACCCGCGCTAGGCTAATTTTGTGTGTGTGTGTGTGTTTTTAGTAGAAACGGGGTTTCACCGTGTTAGCCAGGATGGTCTCGATCTCCTGACCTGATGATCTGTGCACCTTGGCCTCCCAAAGTGCTGAGATTAGAGGCATGAGCCACCACGCCCGGTCCCAAAGCTTTGTTTTCATACATTAAGTCTTTTTAATGAATTCACGTTTGTTATTTTGAAATGTCTTTAGTTCTAATGATAATCATTATCTAGACATATATTCTGATATTAACAAAGCCACATCTTCCCTGTGCTCAGTGTCTGCATAGTATATTTTTTCATGCTTTTATTTTTACCATTTTTAATTAAACTGTTTATTGTAAACAACATATAATTGATTTTTTCTTTTTTAGCCAGTTTAACAATCTCTGTCTTTTATGTGGAGTGATTATGCTTCCCCCTGACCCCCACAGAGTCTTGCTCTGTCTCCAGGCTGGAGTGCAGTGGCGTGATCTTGGCTCACTGCAACCTCTGCCTCCTGGGTTCAAGCAATTCTCCTGCCTCAGCCTCCCAAGTAGCTGGGACTACAGGTGCACGCCACCATGCCTAGCTAATTTTTGTATTTTTGCTCACGCCTGTAATCCCAGCACTTTGGGAGGCTAAGGTAGGCAGATCACAAGATCAAGAGAGTAAGACCATCCTGGCCAACGTGATGAAATCCTGTTTCTACTAAAAATATACATTTTAAGTAAATATATTTATCAATATGTTTGAGTTTGTCTATCATCTTCATTTGCATTCTTTATTTGTCCTTTGTTTTCTGTATCCTTCTTTTTCTCTGTCTTCTTTTGGGTAAACCAAGTGTTTTTTAGTATGCCATTTTATCACATTCACTGGTATTATAGCCATAACTCCATATGTTGCAATATGCATCTTTAATTTGCTGCAGCATACCTTCAAATATCGTATTACTTCATTAACAAGGTAAAAAAGTACAATAGTATAATTCTGTGTTCTTTTACTTTTATATGCTATATGCTATTTTACTTCTATATGCTAGATGTATATTGCTTTAATAAGTCAACATTCTTTTTAAAACATTTAAAGATAAATTTGTATATCTATTTGTAAAAGAAAGAACAATCAGGAATTGGTAACATTTGGCAGAAACCAATAAAGGGACTAGATAGGGTAAAAATACGTGTAAATATAAAATATATTTGTACTCATATTTCTTAGCATTACATATAATGAATAAGATTCTGAAGAATATTTCATAGCATTACATATAATGCAGGCCTTAGCTGCTAAGGATGAATTTGCTCAGCATCTAATAGTCTGAAAATATCTTTCTTTTGCCTTGAATTTTGAAAAATATTTTCACTTGATATAGAACTTCAGTTTGATAGTTATTGTTTCGTTTCTTTCAGCACTTTAAAGATGTCAACCAATCATACTTGGTACTCATTGTTTCTGGTGAGAAGTCAGCTACAATATTAATTCTATGTAATCATAGAATTTTTTTTAGTTCCTTCTAAGATTGTTTTCTTTTATATTTGATTTTCAGCAGTTTGATTATTATGAAACTAGTTATACTTTACCTTGCATTTATGCTGCTTGGAGTTTCTTGATTCTTCTCAGACTATGAGTTGATATGGTTTATCAGTTTGGAGAAAAACCTCTGTCATAATCTTGTCAAAATAATTCTTCAGGTCCATTTTCTATTTTCTCTCTTTCTGGGACAGCAATTATACATGTATTATACCATTTGATATTGTTCAATAGATTTCAGGTATTCCATTCTTTTTCTTCTTCTCGTCTCTTTGGCTTACACTTTGGATAATTTCTATTGACAATGACCTTCAATTTTACTTGTTCTTCTGTTGCATCTGTCTGCTGTTAATTTCATAGAAAAAATCTTGACATTGTATTTTCCATTTCTAGATTTTCCATTTTTATAATGCCCACCTCTTTGTTAAGATTCCTCATTTGCACATGTAAGTTGTTTACCTTTTCTTCTGGGCATACTCTTCCTAGTTATTTTGAAGCTCCTGTCTGATAGTTCCAGCATCAGAGCAAATTCTAGTTCTGTTTCCATTGATTATTTCCTCTCTTCACCAAAGGTAACACTGCTTGTTTGTTTCTTTTTGCCTTTATTTGTTTTTCCATGACACTGTATGTAATAGATTATTGTAAATAATATTTATCTCCAAAAAAATTATCCTTCTTTTGTCAGTGATGTAGGTTAAATCATCCTAATCCTTATTCTACTTCCTTCTAGACATTTGTGCCGTTTTAATTAAATTCAGTTAATCACTGACTTAAAACATTTTGAAGAACTGACTTAATACGCCTCCTTTTACCAAGGCTTGGCATCCAATCACTGGTAAGAGTCTGCTGATGTCCTTTATATTTATATTTATATTTATATTTATATACAGCTTCCAGCTTTTGGGGTCATTAGGGAGTTCCAGTCCTATTCTTTGGAAGATCTCTTTCTGTCTTACCGCGTGCCCTTAGACTTCAGAGGCCTGGTGCTATGCACTTGGTGAAGGGTCAGAATTTATCAGTGGGATTTCTCTCTATTCTCCAGCCCGGTCCCCAGCCTTTAGTATTCTACAGTGCAGTTGACAAAAGTCAAGTATCATCTTTATGAATTTGCTTCATTGCTCTCTCCCTAGACCCACCTTTCAGGGCATTGCTGCTTTGTCTTTGGAAAAGGCCCCAGGCATTTCAGAGAGAATGTCTCTCAGCTATCTTTTCCTGGCCTCAGGCTTAAGTATACCCCATCATGGGGAATAAGTAGGGAAAGACTTGGCAAGTGGCTATGGACTGACTGTAGCTAAAGCTTCAAGTGATTCTCATCAATTATAACAGTCTACATACTGCTGAGAACATTCATTAAAGATTAGTCAATGTTCTATATGCCTTGATCTTATCTCTGGAAAATTCCTCCTCTCATTTCTCTGTCAAGGGTGAAAATGGCTGTTCAAGCACACATAACTTTCTGCATCCTTGGTTCATTTTGGTTTATTTGTGTACTCCATTTTCAAATTTAAAAATTTTTTTAATGTTTTAATTTTTTTACTTTAAGTTCCAGGATACATGTGCAGATTGTGCAGGTTTGCTACATAGGTATATGTATGCCATGGTGGTTTGCTGCACCTATCAACCTGTCACCTAGGTTTCGAGCCCTGCATGCATTAGCTATTTGTCTTGGTGCTCTCCCTCCCCACCCTAACCCTGCAACCAACAGGCCCCAGTGTGTGTTGTTCCCCTCCCTGTGTCTATGTGTTCTCATTGTTCCACTCCCACTTAGGAGCGAGAACATACAATGTTTGGTTTTCTGTTCCAGTATTAGTGTGCTAAGGATAATGGCTTCCAGCTTCATCCATGTCCTTACAAAGAACATGATCTCATTCCTTTCTATGGCTGCATAGTATTCCATGGTGTATATGTACCAGATTTTCTTTATCTGGTCTATTATTGCTGAGCATTTGGGTTGGTTCCATGTGTTTGCTATTGTGAATAGCACTGCAATAAACATACATGTGCAGGTATCTTTATACTAGAATGGTTTATATTCCTTTGGCTATGTACCCAGTAATAGAATTGCTGGGTCAAATGGTATTTCTGATTCCAGATCCTTGAGGAATTGCCACACTGCCTTCCACAATGGTTGGACTAATTTACATTCCCACAAACAATGTAAAAGGGTTCCAGTTTCTTCACAGCCTTACCAGTATCTGTTGTTTCTTGACTTTTTAATAATTGCCATTTTGGCTGGCATGAGATGGTAGCTCCCTGTGGTTTGATTTGCATGTCTCTAATGTTCAGTGATGTTGAGCTTTTTTTCATATGTTTGTTGGCTGCTTAAGTGTCTTCTTTTGAGAAGTGTCTTCATATTCTTTGCCCACTTTTAGATGGGGTTGGTTTTTTTATTGTGAATTTGTTTAAGTTCCTTGTAAGTTCTACTTACATTAGAATCGGTATTCTAATACCCATTAGACCTTTGTCAGATGGGTAGATTGCAAAAGTTTTCTTCCATTCTGTAGGTGGCCTGTTCACTCTAATGATAGTTTCTTTTGCTGTGCAGAAGTTCTTTAGTTAGATTCCATTTGTCAATTTTAGCTTCTGTTGCAATTTCTTTTGGTGAATTCATCATAAAATATTTGCTCATGCCTATGTCCTGAATGGTATTGCCTAGGTTTTCTTCTAGAGTTTTTATGGTTTTGGGTTTTACTTTTAAAGTATTTAATCTATCCTGAGTTAATTTTTGTATATGGTGTAAGGAAGGGGTCCAGTTTCAGTTATCTGCATATGGCTAGCCAGCTTTCCCAGTACCATTTATTAAATAGGGAATTATTTCCACATTGCTTGTTTTTGTCAGGTTTGTTGATGATCAGATGGTTGTAGATGTTTGGTCTTATTTCTGAGGTCTCTATCCTGTTCCATTCATCTACTTTGGTACCAGTCTGTCTGTTCTGGTACCAGTGCCATACTGTTTTGGTTACTGTAGCCTTTTTGCATAGTTTACAGTCAGGTAGCATGATACCTCCAGACTTGTTCTTTTTGCTTAGGATTGTCTTGGCTATGTAGGCTCTTTTTTGGTTCCATATGAATTTTAAAGTAGTTTTTTTTTTTCTAATACTCTGAAAAATATCAGTGGTAGATTGATGGGAATAGCATTGAATCTATACATTGCTTTGGGCAGTATGGCCATTTTCACAATATTGATTGTTCTTATCCACAAGGACGGAATGTTTTTCCATTTGTTTTTGTCACCTTTTATTTCCTTGAGCAGTGGTTTGTAGTTCTTCTTGAAGAGGTCCTTCATGTCCCTTGTTGCTGTATTTTTAGATATTTTATTCTCTTTGTAGCAATTGTGAATGGAGTTCATTCATGATTTGGCTCTCTGCTTGCCTATTGTTGGTGTAAAGGAATGTTTGTGATGTTTTTCACATTGATTTTGTATCCTGAGACTTTGCTGAAGTTGCTTATCAGCTTAAGGAGTTTTTGGGCTGAGATGATGGGGTTTTCTAAATATAGGATCATGTCATCTGCAAAGAGAGACAACTTGATTTCCTCTCTTCCTATTGGTATACCTTTTATTTCTTTCTCTTACCTGATTGCCTTGGCCAGGACTTCCAATACTATGTTGAATAGAAGTGGTGAGAGAGGTCATCCTTGTCTTGTGTCAGTTTTCAAAGGAATGTTTTAAGTTTTTGCCTGTTAATATGATATTGGCTGTGCGTTTGTGATAAATAGCTCTTATTATTTTGAGATATGTTCCATAAATACCTAGTTTATTGAGAGTTTTTAACATGAAGGGTGTTGAATTTTATCAAAGGCCTTTTCTGCATCTATTGAGATAATCATGTGGTTTTTGTCATTGGTTCTGTGATGGATTACATTTACTGATTTCCATATGTTGAACCAGCTTTGCATCCCAGGAAGCTGACTTGATCATGGTAGGTATGTTTTTTTGATGTGCTGCTGAATTCAGTTTGCTGGTATTTTGTTGAGGTTTTTTGCATTGATGTTCATCAGGGATATTGGCCTGAAATCTTCTTTTTTTCTTGTATCTCTGCCAGGTTTTGGTATCAGGATGATGCTCGCCTCATAAAATGAGTTAGGGAGGAATCCTCATTTTCAATTGTTTGGAATAGTTTCAGAAGGAATGCTATCAGCTTCTCTTTGTACCTGTGGTAGAATTTAGCTGTGAATCTGTCTGGTCCTGGGCTTTTTGTTTGTTAGGTTATTTATTACTGCCTCAATTTTAGAACTTGTTATTGGTCTTTCAGGGAGTCGACCTCTTCCTTCTTTAGTCTTCAGTGGGTATATCTGTCCAGGAACTTATCCATTTCTTCCAGATTCTCTGGTTTATTTCCATAGAGGTGTTTATAGTATTCTCTGATGGTAGTTTGTATTTCTGTGGGGTCAGTGGAGATATCCACTTTATAATTTTTTTATTGTGTCTATTTGATTCTTCTCTGTTTTTGTCTTTATTAGTCTATCTAGTGGTCTACCTATTTTGTTAATTTTTTTAAAAAAATTAGTTCCTGGATTTATTGATTTTTGAAGGGTTTTTTGGTCTATATCTCCTTCAGTTCTGCCCTGATCTTAGTTATTTCTTATCTTCTGCTCGCTTTTTGATTTGTTTTCTTGTGCTTCTCCTGTTCTTTTCATTGTGATATTAGGGTGTCAATTTGAGATCTTTCTAACTTTCTGATGTGAGCATTTAGTGCTATACATTTCCTTCTTAATACTGCTTTAGCTGTGTCTCAGAGATTCTGGTATGTTGTCTCTTTGTTCTCATTGGTTTCAAAGAACTTCTGGGTTTCTGCCTTAATTTTATTATTCACCCAGGAGTCATTCAGGTGCAGGTTGTTCAATTTCCATGTAGTTGTGTCGTTTTGAGTGAATTTCTTAATCCTGAGTTCTAATTTGATGGCACTGTGGTCTGAAAGAGTGTTTATTTTGATTTCAATTCTTTTTCATTTGCTAAGGAGTGTTTTACTTCCAATTATGTGACCAATTTTAGAGTGAGTGCCATGTGGCACTGAGAACAATGTATATTCCATTGTTTTGGGGTGGAGAGTTCTATAGATATTTATTATGTCCACTTGATCCACATCTGAGTTCAAGTCCTGAATATCTTTGTTAATTTTCTATCTCATGGGTATGTCTAATATTGACAGTGGGGTGTTAAAGTCTCCCACTATTATTGTGTGGGAGACTAAGTCTGTAAGTCTCTAAGAACTTGTTTTGTAAATCTGGGTGCTCCTGTATTTGGTGCATATATATTTAGGGTAATTAGCTTTTCTTGTTGAATTGATCCCTTTACCATTATGTAAGGCCCTTCTTTGTCTCTTTTGGTTTTTGTTGGTTTAAAGTCTGTTTTGTCAGAGACTAGGATTGCCTCCCCTGCTTCTTTCTGTTTTCCATTTGCTTGGTAAATTTTCCTCCATTTCTTTATTTTAAGCCTATGTGTACCTTTGCACATGAGATGAGTCTCTTGAATACAGCACACCGATGGGTCTTGACGCTATCCAATTTGCCAGTCCATGTCTTTTAATTGGGGCATTTAGCCCATTTACATTTAAGGTTGATTTTGTCATATGTAAATTTTATCCTGTTGTTATGATGCTTTTTTTTTTTTTTTGCGCACAGTAGTTGATACCTCTTCTTCATAGTATCATTGGTATTTATATTTTCATTTGTTTTGCAGTAGCTGGTATAGCTTTTCCTTTCCATATTTAGTGGTTCCTTCAGGAGCTCTTGCAAGGCAGGCCTGGTGATGATGAATTCCCTCAGCATTTGCTTGTCTGGAGAGGATTTTATTTTTCCTTCACTTTTGAAGCTTAGTTTGTCTGGGTATGAAATTCTGCATTGAAAATTATTTTCTTTGAGAATGTTGAATGTTGACTCCCTCTCTCTTCTGGCTCATAGGGTTTCTCCTGGGAGACCTGCTGCTAGTCTTTGTAGGTACCCGGCCTTTCTTTGTAGGTGACCTGGTTTTTCTCTCTGGCTGCCCTTAACATTTTTTCCTTCATTTCAACCTTGGATAATCTGATGATTATGTGTCTTGGGGTTGATCTTCTCATGGAGTATCTGAGTGGGGCGCTCTGTATTTCCTGAATTTGAATGTTGGCCTGTCTTGCTAGGTTGGGGAAGTTCTCCTGGATAATATCCTGAAGTGTGTTTTCCAACTTGGTTCCATTCTCCCTGTCTCTTTCAGGTACTCCAACCAGTTGTAAGTTCTGTCTTTTTACATAGTCCCATATTTCTCAGAGGTTTTGTTTGTTCCTTTTCATTCCTTTTTCTCTAATCTTGTCTCCCTTCCTAATTTCATCAAGATACTGTTCCATCTCTGATACTTTCTTCTGCTTGATCAATTTGGCTGTTGATACTTGTGTATGCTTCACAAAGTTCTCGTGCTGTTTTTCAGCTGTCAGGTCATTTATGTTTCTCTCTTAACTAATTATTCTCTTTAGCAGTTCCTCTGACCTTTTATCAAGGTTCTTAGCTTCTTTGCATTGGGTTAGAACACGCTCCTTTACCTCACTTAGGTTTGTCATTACTCACCTTCTGAAACCTACTTCTATCCATTCATCCATCTCATCTTCTGTCCAGTTCTGTGCCCTTGCTGGAGAGGTGTTGTGATCATTTGGAGAAGAGACACTCTGGCTTTATGGGTTTTCAGCATTTTTTCATTGATTCTTACTAGTCTTCATGAGTTTGTCTAGTTTTCTTCTCTGAGGCTATTGACTCTTGGATGAGGTTTTTGTGGGGACTTTTGTTGATGCTGTTGTTACTTTCTGTTTGTTTTTCTTTCAATAGTCAGGTCCCTTTTCCGTAGGGTTGCTGCGGTTTGCTGGGGGTTCCCTTCAGGCCCTATTCATCTAGTTTGCTCCTGTGCCTGGAGATGTCACTCAAGGAGGCTGGAGAGCCACAAACATGGGTGCCCACTCCTTCCTCTTGGATCTCTGGCCTCAAAGGACACCAGTCTGATGCCAGTAGGAATGCTCCTGTGTAAGATGTCTGACAACCCCTGTTGGGGAGGGTCTCACCCAGTTGGGTGGTACAGGAAGCAGGATCCATTTAACAAGGCAGTTTGGCTGTCCCTTGGTGGAGGTGGTGTGCTATGCTGGGGGAAAACCCACTCATCTGGGTGCCCGGATTCCTCAGAGCAAGCAAGAAGAAAGACTAAGTCTACTGGTTTGTGGAGACTAAAGCCACCCCTACCCCTAGAGGTTCAGGCCTAGGGAGATCAGAGTTCTGTCCCTTAGCCCCTGGCTGGAGTTGTAGTTCCTGCAGGGAGGCCCTGCAGCCACAGTGATGGCTCCTTTCCCTCCTCCATGAAGCTCAGATGGGTTAGACTATAGGCAGCCATAGCATTAGTGATGGCCACACGTCCCCCAAGGAACTCAGCAGGCTTAGGCTGATTCTAGCCAACTAGGTGTGGAGAATCTGCATGGCTCCATGGTTGAGACCCAAGTCTTCAGTGGTGTTGGCTCCC
This sequence comes from Piliocolobus tephrosceles, assembly GCF_002776525.5. Taxonomy (NCBI): domain Eukaryota; kingdom Metazoa; phylum Chordata; class Mammalia; order Primates; family Cercopithecidae; genus Piliocolobus; species Piliocolobus tephrosceles. The sequence goes on along the minus strand of NC_045436.1, from coordinate 77,113,118 downwards.
AAATGAGATCTTTCGATCCATGGGTTGCACAGTTCTGTGGAAAAAGCATGGTTTCCCAGACTGGGTAGCACACTCACTCACTGCCTCCCTTGGCTGGGGGTGGGGCTTCCCTGCCCTGTGTGGCTCTCAGGTGATCCACCGCACCACACTGTTGTTCCTTCCTCTCCGTGGGTCATGTCAGCTGCCTAGTCAGTTCTAAGAACCTGGATGCCTCACTTGCTGGGGCAGGATTCGCATGCTGTTTTGGATCTTTTCAATGGGACCCTCTAATTGTCACTGCTTCTAGTTGACCATTTTGACCCTGCCTCCATTCTCTATTTCTTTTACGCTGTAGTTTTGTAGCTTGTCCAGGTTGTTTTAATTGTTTTTATGAAATGACACTTACTTGTAAGTCTCTCTAACTTCTGTGGACAACCTTTAAAAATTAGTATTACTAATTTGAACTCTGGTGCTCTGGAATACTGAAATTCACAGTCAAACTCAGGAAATTGTAAGGAAAACATCAAGCATGCACATCTATCTATTCCCAGTCTCTTTGTTTGTTTCATATCATGTTTCTTTTCCATACTCAGTGTTTGCCTTTAAAAATTCCAGTTTGTTTCTTTAATATTTTTCTTTGTGCTGACTTCCTCAATTAATTTGAATTTACAGTTTCTTTCTTTGGCCTAACTTTTCTTTATATAAAGACGTGACTTTTCCTGATCTCATATCTGGGTCTTACAGTAATTCTCTTCTGTTTTAAGCTCTTTTCTTGGTAATTCCATGCTATTAGATACTCACTGTGGTTTCTACTAAGAATGTTTAATAAGATATGTTTCAAATAACAACATGGATCTCTCTTCCCTGTGGATCCCTCATATAAATATGTTACTATAATTAATCAACATATATTTTCTCAGATGCCTTTAATTGAATTCCATCAAATCTATTAATCAAGAATAACATAAAAATGTAATCTACTCTAGGGAATTTCTACATATCTTATTTTTATATTGTTCTAAATTTTATAACTATATTACGAGATTGAACACTGATTATTTGATTTACAGATTTGATATTTTTATTTTTAATATTATTGAGGTGATTAAATATCTGATTCAACACTACAAACATAGATGCTCATTTTAAACATCATACATAGTTTAAGTATGGAATTGTTCAAATGAAGGTAAGAAAATGAAGGCTTCTTTTCATCCAAGTTAAAATGTGGTTATACTGGAGAGTTCACCCCACTATATGGATAGCCCAGATTCTAAAATATTAGAATTAAGAGAATTTAGAGCTTACACTGTGCATCACCTGCATATGTGATGCACTTACACAATTGGGTTTGAATAAGAAAAAAATGCCATATAACTTTATTCAATAAAATATCACTTAGCTAATTCTTAATCTAATTAAAGATCAAAATTCAAGTGTTCAGTTCTCCCATTGGTCCCATTATTACCCATTTTCAGGAAGCAAATAATCCAAAAATACTTAAGATTTAAAAGTAATTTGATAAAAATTGGAAATTGTTCTAAATTTTGGATTTTTCAGCCTCACTGATTACTATTCAAATAGGTGTTTGAAAATGTGTGTGTGTGTGTGTGTATGTGTGTTTATGTGTGTGTGTTTTCATCACTATAGTTCTGAACTAATCAAAGAATAAGATGTCTACTTGTGATAGAGTTTTTTAATTCCTTAGTTTTTAGAAGAAAGGAGACAAATCCTAATCCTCTATATCAAATAAAATATTTTGAAATGAGCAGCTCTTAGTGAAGAATGAAATGAGAGTTTCCATAGATTATTATCTGGGAAAATGTCCTAGCAAGGAAAATAGAAGTTGTTGAAACATCTGGGTTTGATTTTTGGCATAAGCAACCAAACATTGTACTTATGAGAACCAAACCTTCTCCCCAAAAGACACAACTGAAGCTATCTGCCTTTATTAATGTGCCTCACTGGTAAATCTCCAGTGGTGATGTATTACCATCACTTAAGGAATGATGTACTGGAAAAATGCATTATTTTCAAGAGTAAGAGAGTGGATTAACGCAAGGGTGTGCTGGAAAAAAATTCAAAATGCTCTCATGATATATGCTGATTTTCTGGTGTTCCCTATTTGCACGGCTATTTAAGCAAGCACTCTAAATGGAAATGCACTTGACATTTTTGCTACTGGATATGATCAAACAACATTAGAATTTAGCTGATTTCTCAGAAAATGATTAAACCAATTTCTTTCTCATTTTCAATACTTGCATGAGGAAAAAGATGAATAAAAACACATATTTATAAAATAGACCTTCTAAATGAAAAACTGTCAGGGAACAATGTAGGGAGGTACACATATATATGTATTTCTTTTTTCTTTCTTTCTCTTCTGACACAATAGTCCCGGGCTGCATACATCATCAGAGGAGAATGTTGATCACCTGTTTCCAAGCCTTGGCAAGGCCAATACAGGATAAATCTTCTATAAGGTACCTTGAGACTGAATTATGCTTTCCATAAGTGTTTATGTCACAAGGACTTGTTAATACAGAAATATTCTTAAATACTCTACAATAAATGATTTTGGCCTTGCAGTGCCAGCCTGTAGACAACTGAGCATTGAATTCTGCAAGGGAGATAAGGGAGAACACTGTAAAAAGACAGTGTCTGCTGCGCAAATCACAAGTGCTTATTATTATTATATGGCCCAGTACAAGTTAAGGCAGCATGTGAAATAGGATGACGAGAGTGAATATAACTGTTAGGCCTGCTGGTAGCTTTTACCTATAAGAGAATTCCTGTTGTTTTATTGAAAGGAAAAATGGATCAATTACTGTTTTTGTTATCTAGTGCTGCACAATAAATTATCACAAACTTAGTGGCTTAAAAACCCACACATTTATTACCTGACCATTTCCATGGTCAGGAATCAGGGCATAGGCTACCCTAAAGTATCTGCCTTGATGGGGATGGGGTTACATCCAAAGTTTAACTGAGGCAGGATCCTCTTCTAGGTTTACATGGTTGTTGGCAGAATTCAGTTCTTTGCTGGCTGTTAGCTGGAGGTTTCCTTTAGTTTCTTAACATATGCCCTTTTATATGGCAGTTTGTCTCATCAAAGCCAGCAAGAGGGAGAGCCAATAATCCAAGTCTACTGTAACATGGAAACCTCAATTTCATGTAATATAATAATGCAAATAACATCCATCCCTTTTGCTGAATTTTCCTAGCTAAAAGGAGGTCACAGATCCTACCTAAACTCAAAGGAAGGGGCTTACAAAAGAGTATGAATAACAGATGGCAGGGAACATTGGAAGCCATCTTAGGAGTCTACTCGTCACAATTATTAAACCCTAAGGTATTTCTATGTTTTTGAATCCAGTTATGTCTAAATAATGCCATATTCCTGCAGAATTCTGTATAAATATTTCTCCAAAGGAGTATTTGTAGGCTTAAGGAACTCTAAATGATTCTAGACTTAAACAGTCTAGAAATTAGGGAATGTATATCTTTTTAATACTTCCCCAGTTTTTGCCAGCTATATAACATGGAGGTAATTCTAGCCTTCTATGTTTCAGTTTTCTACATGTAAAATAGAAAAATTATGGTTATCCTTACTTCAAAGATATGATCTTATAATTAAATGTTATAAACCCCTCCCAAATGCTTTGCACATATATGTTGTTTATAACTGTAATATATATGCACAGGTAACCTAAACTTCGCAGGTTTCACTAGGCTGAAACCTCATATAGAATAACTTGAAGTGTTTTGATCCACAGCTTACAGGTTCACCTCTGAGTTTTTCCTGAAATATCCCCTTTGAGTTTTTCTGTGAGTTTCCAAAGACTATCTCTCATATTCTCATAAGTATTCTCAGTCAACTGCCAAGTGCCATCCACAATTTCTGACTTTTTCTTCTGCTTTGGCCTCCCTCTGTGGGTACCTGGGAACCTACCCCTTCCAGTATCTTCTCTGGGAATAATGCCCTGGAGCTTTAAAGATGGTGGACCTGTGAGTTGAGAGTTGAAATGGAACCAAGATAGTACACAATCTTCCTTTTCCCTCAAGCTTAGAGCTCATTAAAAACTGACACAGAAACTCAATAAATATACACTAAAATATCATTTTGATTGTCAGTGGAAGTGGATTAGCAAACACAGCTTGGGTTTGTGACCGTACATGGAATTTCTAGTAGCAGTTGCCTAAGTTCTGATTTTGGGAAAGTCCTTTTAGGAATAGAGTATGCAGGTTGTTTATACAAATAGGCTGCAAGGGAAAATCAGCCTCATACCCACAGATCCCTGATAGTAGGGGCGAAGAATGAGGTCCCAGGGCGTGTGCCTCACGAATCAATTGAGCAACGTGGACAACTGGGTGACAGATCCTCCTCAGCTCACCCATCCAATCAATCAATCCCTTTTCTGTGGAAAAGATGAACTAAAGGAAGAACAGACAGGCTGGAGGAAGACACTCATATAAGCATGGAATAGTATATTTCGTAATATTTTGTAGTGCTCTGAGGCAAATATGAGGACTATTTAATGTCTCCCCTTAAAATGTTGGTCTAAAATTGAAGGTACCAATCAGTGCTACTTTTGTCCTGGTGAAGCGTTTGAGAAAAGAGTGTGTCAGCTAGGGCCCAGCTCTGCCAGCCATATGTAGTAGAAACAAAACATTACTGGTATCAATGATGATGTTTACTCCCTGTGAAACGGACTGGACCCTAGGCTAAAATGAAACCAAACAGAACCAAGATACAGCAACAGCAACAACAGCTCCTTGTAAACGCAGATTTATTTCTGTTGATTTTGCAAGGTCACACACCTTAGTTGAAAGCTAGTGGTCACAGTCAACTGAAAACCTGAAAACAATAATGCATGGTATGGTGCTGTATACTAAAAAAAATTTTCATCTTTTATTATATCAATTGTAAGTGGCTTAACATGGCTCTCAAGAAGTTTTGGAAAATCACAACGGTACTGAAGGACAAGAACTATCGAAAAAGGAGATGGTTTGCAAACTATTTTCAAAAGACCAGGTCTGACTCAGGCAATGAAAAGAAATAACATGTGAACCTGTTTATTAAACAACATAAAGAAGAAAATCTACTTCTCCTTGTTCCCGTTAAATAGGCACTGATTGGAAAAATATTTTAAATCTATATGAAGAGGCAACAAACAAAACCAATCCAGAGAACTCTTATGTCCCACTCTGGTCTCCCTGTGTCTTGTCAAGAGCTTAGTAAAGCAGACTATTTGGTTTTTATTTATGAGACATTCCACTTAGCTACATATCCAGTGGGACAGTTTTAATAAGTGGCTCTCTTTGCTGTGGCCCTCCAAATAATAAGGGTTGGTTAGTGTCTCTAAGTCTGAATTCTTTCTAAGGAAGTTTTTAGTTTCTCATAAAACTAGGTTTTTCTGCTCTTTAAGTTTCCCAGTTTTGGCCAAGAGTACTACCAGCTTACATTCAAGCCAGGACTTCTTTCTACCCCCATTATTTTTCTCCACTTCTCTTCAGAAATAACTTGGAAAGATAATAGTAGAAATGAAACTGAAATAAGCAGTTAGAAATAAAGCGTTTTCATTCAACAGTTTTTTCTGTGGATGGGACTGAGGAAGAACTGTTGTTCTGTCTGTTGTTTTGATTAGATCATTTTGCCAAACTTTCTCCCAATATGTAAACAAGTTGGGATTATCAGATGTTAAGAATTTGTCATAATTCGGGTTATTTTCTTCCTGTGATGTCTAGCTCCATGTGTTTTGTTAGATGGTTACACAGTAACAAAGGCTCCAAAAAGCTGAAAGTGGAATCTGATACAGCATTTTTCTCTCGTGTAGGGTGATCTCGCATTTGAAATTTAAAATGCATTATATTGCAGGTGTTGACCCACTCCTTGCTAATGCAGAGGAAACTACACCCCATGACAGGAAAGGGAGCTAAAAATGTTCCCTGCTGTGCTTATAGCTCTGTCATCACTATCCATTAGTCGTTGTAGATGGTTTTATTGGCTGCTATGCTCCATAACTCTTCCACTAAGCAGTGCTTATCTCAAAAACAACTCAATCATCCACCTGTCCATCACCCATCATGAGTCCCATTATGTCAGGACTAGAAGAAAAATTGCTGAGTAAAATACTTCACTTTTAATATGGAACCAAAGAAAGACGACAAAGACTGTTTTGATGTTTCCCCAAAACCAATCGTGCTGATTGCTGATTCTAACCAGTCTCTACAACAGATGCTGTAGCAGCTAAGAATATTTATACTAATATTGGATTGTAGTCCTATTTTGTACCTCTTCCCCAAATGTTGGCAAGGCAATTATGACAAAAGGACCGTCATACATGGAGTGAATAGGATGCTTTGTCTTGGGGTTTCAGAGTTTTCACTTATCTCTTGTCACCTAAAATCATGCATTCAAATCACTGACATGGGCTAGATGGCATAAGTGACTGGGTCAAAGATTATTTCTTATAAAGTCACTTATACTATGTTTATTTGATGGCTACATGTAAATTGGATATTTAGAAGAGATTGATGAAAAAGAAATAAATGTGCAAAAATACCCAAAAGTTTTACTTAAGAAAAACAAACAAAAAAAAAAAACATGCTTATTTCTAATATAGATCAGAAGTCAAATAATTGTATTTATGTGTTATATACCCTCATTTGCAAATCTTGTTTTCTGCAAAGGACTCAGATGAAGACAGCAGTCATCAGAATTGTATAACTTGTAACAGCCGGGATATGCCCTACCCTCGATTAATTCTGTTAACTTTTAGTCACTGCTGTTCTGTTTCATTGGTAATGCATAGAAACTTGTTGGATATGTTGGATACTACATTCTGGCATAATTTTGAGTAGTTATAGGTTCTGTGAAGTTATTTCTTTATTCAAAATAGAGATAATACTTAAAATAGGGTTATAAATCCTGGACAACTGTAAATCTCATAATAGATCATATTTATTTTGTTGACACTGAGTACCTGACACCCCACATTTAGCACCTGAAAAAGGACACACATTTTTTAGACTCAACTTAATGTAGTTTTAGTGTGTGTGTGTGTGTGTGTGTGTACATGTGCTTGTGTTTGTCCTAACCACGCACACATATACTTATATACATGTACATATGCGTATATACAAACACATGTATTTTACTGTACATTTACTAATATTGTAATAATAATAACTAATTAATGAAAGACTGTGAGGCATACAGACAGTTTAACTCAAATTGCCTTCATATTTGGATTAAGTCTCTGCTAACGCCACTGTTCAGAATCTCCTGATAGAAGGTACTGATGCTTATTCAGCATGCTAAAAATAGGTCAGCTATTTCTTTGTTTTTTTCTTTCTTTCCTCCCCAAATATCATGGGTTTAGTTTTGTTTAATAGATTCTTTCACAAAGGTGGGATCTTGCCCTTGGTTTTTAATGAAGCCTTTTGTTAAAGTCAAGCCCAGTAATCACAAACAATGTAGAAAGTAATGGTGTGTGATAGACTAGTTTGCTCTGCTAAGGATTTCAGAGACACTTCAGTTTTTATATTCAGCAAAAGAGAAGGCTTTTAAAACCTCTCATCTGTATATCAAAGTGAGTAAAAAATAGAAAAGAATAGAGCTACAACCACAGAATTTGTAGTAGAAATGTAGAGAACAAGAAAGCAATGGTCCATGAAAGAAAGATAAATGTGTTTTTAATATTTTTATAGAAAAAACCTCAGATTACAATTTGCATCATGTATGTTTAGTACAGATAATTTCAAAGCATATTTGATGGTAGTGTTATCAAAATTAGCCTGTGAGGAAGGGAAGGTAATGATCTGATTGTGCAGACAACCTTTCCTTTCTCATTCTTTTCACTTCCCCACAGCAGGACTGCCAGGCACTATGTCTGAAGGTTCCTTCATCTGCAGTGCCCAGAAGGACAGGCAGCTCTCTTCAGGTGAGCACCTGGTATTCAGTCACTCTTCCTGACCTAATATTCCTGGGCTCACTGCTGACACCCTGGATGCTTCCTGAGTCTGTAATCACACACAGGGATATATTGTTGTGTTTAGATTTCAAAGTCCTAATTAAAGTTCCTTAGCTTTTTTTTTTGTATCAGTTGCAGATTTTCTTTCTAAGTCACAAAGCTCATTAGAAAATAAGTCACACAAAGAAGATTTTTACTAACTTAACCTGTTTTTCTTCTTCCTCTGAAAACTAAAGAGAAATAAGGGAGGTGAGGAACAGCACAGATAGCCCATTGGCCCCAAAGTTACAACTTGGAGGTGAAACCTATTTATCCTTAAATGCTCCACTAGAGATGGTAGCCACCCAGTTACAAAGTGAGATCACAAAACAATTAGATTATTCCCTTAGATGCAGAGTGCTCAGCACCCAATGAGGGTCCTGTTGTCTCTATTTTTCTGTTAAACTTTATACCCATCTTTCTGTTCTCTGGATTAAAGGAATCCAGAATATTTTACTATGGCATAAAAATTATTTTGAATTGAAGGCATTAGAGGTCCTCAAAATCCCTTCTCTGTTTAAAAGCAGAGACTCCCCAAAGAACTCAAAAGATTCAATTGTCATAAATCCCCTCCCAAAGAGCAACCAGGAAAGATTGACTCTTATCATCAAAGACAAAAAGAAGTTGGCACCACACCTAAACAGAAATTACCACAGAACTCGTATATCTCTTCTCCGTTCTCCTAAGGGCCCATTTATCTTTCCAAAGTCATTTGTTTTCCCTAAGTGTGCCCTTTCTTTCCCTTCCTCACTTCTATGAAGTCGTTTTTCCCTCATATGTGGTCTTCTCCCTGTCCCCTTCACTTATTAAGTTTATAAGCCCCAAATTCTAACCAGTCTTTTTGAGTCATGTTTCTTTGTGAATTGCCTTAGGTACATATACAATTAAAATCTGTCTTTTATCTTGCCAATCTGTCTTTCATACATTTAATTCACAGACTCTCAATTAAAGAACCTATTTAGGCAGAGGAAAAGATTTTCTCCCTGATAGAATTTTATGTTTACCAATTTTAGCAAATTAATCTGTCAGTTTTTTAGTTGGCTTCCAGTGGTCAATGTATTATATAATTTTATGTGTGTGTGTATGTGTGTGTATGTGTGTGTGTGTGTATATATATATATAGAGAGAGAGAGAGAGAAAGAGAGAGAGATAAAGTCATGGCATGTACAGGCATATGTATGCACATATTTAGTTCTTATAATTTTTGTATGTATTTGTTCATATAAAACTTTTATTTTATGTGTATTCATTCATATACAACTATTTCTAAGGCACCCTCGAAACAAAAGGATAATCATGAAAAAAATGTGTTTGTTAAAAACAGAGGTCTCTGGTAAGAAGGATGATTTTCTCCAAATTTTATCAAACTACAGAACTCAGTGATTCAAAAGATTATATTATTACAAATGCATAGAAATACTTTAAATTCATGTTCATATTATCAAAACATTTTTGATTTGTTGCTTTCCTTCCCTTTGTATTTTTCATTAGTTTGATGCAGAAGGGAAAGCTAGTTCATAGTTGAAGATAAAGAGTATTAGGATAAAAAGAATCAGCATTATCCTGATGCCAAAATTGGGAGGAGACACAACAAAAAAAGAAAACTTCAGGCCAACATCCCTGATGAAAATCAATCTGAAAACCCTCAATAAAATACTGGTACACAGAATCCAGCAGCACATCAAAAAACGTATCCGACATGATCAATGAGCTTCATTCCTGGGATACAAGGCTGGTTCAACATATGCAAATCAATATATGCAACCCATCACATGAATAGAACCAATGACAAAAACCACACGGTTATCTCAATAGATACAGAAAAGGCCTTCAACAAAATTCAACAGTGCTTCATGTTAAAAACTCTCAATAAACTAGGTATTGATGGAACATATCACAAATAATAACTATTTATGACAAGTCCACAGCCAATATCATATTGAATGGGCAAAAGCTGGAAGCATTCCCTTTGAAAACCAGCACAAGACAAGGATGCCCTCTCTCATCACTCCTATTTAACATAGTATTGGAAGTTCTGGCTAGGGCAACCAGGTAAGAAAAAGAAACAAAGGGTATTTAAAGAGGAAGAAAGAAATTCAAATTGTCTCTTTTTGCAGATGACATGATTTTATATTTAGAAAACCTGATCATCTCAGCCCAAAAACTTCTTGAACTGATAAGCAACTTCAGCAAAGTATCAGGATAAAAAAACAATATGAAAAATCACAAGCAATTGCAGTGAGCTGAGATCTGGCCACTGCACTCCAGCCTGGGCGACAGAGCGAGACTCCGTCTCAAAACAAAACAAAACAAAACAAAAAAAACAAACAAAAAAACACAAGCATTCCTTTACACCAACAATACGCAAGCAGAGAGCCAAATCATGAATGAACTGCCATTCACAATTACTACAAAGAGAATAAAATACCTAGGAATACAGCTAACAAGAGAGGTGAAGGACCTATTCAAGGATAACTACAAACCACTTCTCAAGGAAATAAGAGAGAAACAAACAAGTGGGAAAACATTCCATCCTCGTTGTTAGGAATAATCAGTTTTGTGAAAATGGCTATACTGCTCAAAGTAATGTGTAGATTCAATGCTATATCCATCAATCTACCATTGACATTCTTCACAGAATTAGAAAAAACTAAAATTCATATGGAACCAAAAAAAAGCCTACATAGCCAAGACAATCCTAAGCAAAAAGAACAAAGCTGGAGGCATCACGCAACCTGACTTCAAACTATACTGCAAGGCTACAGTAATCAAAACAGCATGGTATTTGTACCAAAACAGACATATAGAACAATGGAGCAGAAAAGATACCTCAGAAATAACAACGCACATCTACAACCATCTGATCTTCGACAAATCTCACAAAAACAAGCAATGGGGAAAGGATCTCCTGTTCAGTAAATGGTGCTGGGAAAACTGGCTAGCCATATGCAGAAAGCTAAAATTGGACCCCTTCCTTTCACTTATATGAAAATTAACTTAGACGAATTAATGACTTATATGTAAAACCCAAAACCATAAAAACTCTAGAAGATAACCTAGGTAATACCATTCAGAACACAGGCATGGGTAAAGACTTCATGACAAAAAGACAAAGACTTCATGACAAATGGAATCTAATTAAACTAAAGAGCCTCTGTATGGCAAAAGAAATTATCATCAGAGTGAACAGGCAATCTACAGAATGGGAGAAAATTTTTGCAATGTACCTATTTTAAAAAGATCTAAAATTCAGAATTTACAAGGAAATTAAGCATATTTACAAGAAAAAGACCAACAACCCCATCAAAAAGTGGGCAAAGGATATGAGCAGACATTTCTCAAAGAAGACATTTATGCAGTCAACAAATGGGAAAAATCCTCAACATCACTGATGATCAGAGAAATGCAAATCAAAACCACAATGAGATACCATCTCATGCCAGTCAGAATGGTGACTATTAAAAAGTCAGGAAACAATAGATGCTGGAGAGACTGTGGAGAAATAGGAACACTTTTACACTGTTGGTGGGAATGTAAATTAGTTCAGCCATTGTAGAAGAAGACAGTGTGGTGATTCCTCAAGTATCTGGAACCAGAAATACCATTTGGTCCAGCAATCCCCTTACTGGGTATATACCCAAAGGAATATAAATCATTCTACTATAAGGACACATACACATGTATGTTTATTGAAGCACTATCTACAATAGCAAATTTGTGGAACCAACCCAAATGCCCATCAGTGATAGACTGGATAAAGAGAATGTTGTATATATATATATATATATATATATATATATATATATCATGGAATATTATGGAGCTACAAAATGAATGAAATCATGTTCATATACACAATCTGATATTGTGTGTATCACCAGGGACATGGGTGAAACTGGAAGCCATCATCGTCAGCAAACTAACACAGAAACAGAAAACCAAATACCACATGTTGTCACTCATAAGTGGATAAGTGGTAGTTGAACACTGAGAACACATGTACACAGAGAGGGGAACAGCACATACCAGGACCAGTTGTGGGATAAGGGTGAGGGGAGGGAACTTAGAGGACAAGTCAATAGGTGCAGCAAACCACCATGGCGCGTGTATACCTATGTAACAAACCTGCACATTCTGCACATGTATCCCATTGTATTTTATTTTCTTAGAAGAAATAAATAAAAAAACATATAATATCTAAGTAACACCTAGCAAAGGGCATGCTGATATGAATACATGAAAATCTGAACTTAAAATGAAAAAATGATTGATATTGTACTATCTGAAGTATTCCTTATTCTACAATAGCATGCGCTATAGGTGTCTTTTAAAAAAATTTTAGCAGAATGTATAATTTCACTTTCTTATAGAATAGTCTTCATAATATTGTCACATCAGTTAATGTGGCATTCAAGCCTAATTATTTCTTTCCTTCACTCTGTTACAGCTTCATCATAGTTCTATCATTGTCTGTTTACTGTTTTTCGCACTAAATTAATATCCCATTAAGACAAGTGCACTTAATGCCTGTATTCCCAGAAACGCACAAATTTTATCTGTATGCCAGCACCTAACTCTTATGTTTGGCATACAGCAGATACCCAATATATGTGTATTTAATGGACTTGTATCTGGAAGATCCCCTCTGATCTTTGCACCTGCTTATGTCTTAGACTTCCATTAATATTAAGTTTAAAATTATCTTTGTAATGCCTTTCCTGGTCTCATAGGCTGAATTAATCAGACGTAATCTATGCTCCCAGGGTACTCTGATGATACCATTCATATCATATTTAAATGTAGCATTTTAAGTATTAAATATTTGTTTCCATGTCTCTCTACAGATAAGAACTAGATTTAATTCATTTTTATTGTTCAGAATCTGATATTGTGCATATCACAAAAGAATTGCTGAATAAATGAATATGCAAGGAATCAAAGTATAACCTCCATGGCAGAACATAGAGATTTTATTTTCCTAGTGCATAGGTTGAATTGTATCCTTCAAAATAATATGTTGATATCCTGACTCCTAGTACCTCAGAATATGACCTTATTTCAACATATGGTTGTTGCAGGTATAATTAATTAAAATGAGTTTATACTGGAGTAGGGTGGGCCCTTAATCCTATATCACTGGTGTTCTTATAAAGAAAGGAGAGATAGATACAGAGAAATGAAGGCAGAGGCAGGGATTGGAATTGTGCTGCTACAAGCCAAAGGATACCTGAGGCTACCAGAAACTGAAAGAGACAAGAAATAGGACTCTAGGGGCTTTGAAGGAGCCTGGCTCTTCCAATACCTGAATTTTGGACTTCTAGCCTCCAGACTGTGACAGGACATATTTCTGTTGTCTAAAGCCACACAATTTGTGGTGCTTTGTTATGATGGTGCTATAAAACTAATACATGTGGAATATTTAAACCATCGTATTTTTAATTGCTCTGGGTTAGCTCTCAAATGGAATTAATTTTAGCGAGAATAAAAGTAAATGTAACATTTAAGAATTGCCTCTGTTGTGTAGCTCCCTGGTGCTAAGCATCTCCCAACATGGTATTTGACTGGAATGTTAGAGCTCCTTGAGGTGAACAAATGAAGGGAGATTTTATATATATATATATATATATATATATATATATATATATATATATATATATACACACACACACACATACATATATAAAAAATATATATACATATATAATGTTATGTTATTTATAACATATATATTATAAAATGTAATGACCTTTGTTTCCAAATGTCTCAAAATGGGGAACAAACTGTCTTTAGAATTACAAAATTAATGAAATTATTTTAGTGCAATTTTATTTGGATTCTATAGTGGAGAGGAAAACAAAATGGAAGATAATTGATTAATCTCTCCATTTATTCATTTATCTGTTCATTCATTTATTCATTATCCTCTTTCAGGGATACAACAATGAATGCAACAGTCAAGATCTACTTTTATGGAGATTACATTCTATTGTAATCAAACAGAAACACTAAAGAACAGACTGTGTGATGCTCTGAGAAAAAAAGTAGGATGAGAAGATGGAGAATATTGATGATGCTCTGAGAAAAAAGCAAAGTAGAATAAGAGGATGGAGAATATCGATGAGACATTGCTCTTTTAGTTGGGGTTGTCAGGTGAGGTATCTTTCATTTAGTGGCATTTGAATAGAATGAGAAAATTACCCATATCAGTATATCTGTGTGTCTATATGTTTGTGTGCATGTGGTTGTATAGTTATATATATAGTAAGGGGTTGAAAGCAGGCCACCCCAAAATATGACATCTTGGCATATTGATTATTTTGAGTTAAAGGCACTTGAAAAACTGTAGATGCAAGAAGGGCATCCTGACCTGCTTTTTCTTCCTAAAAGCAGGAGGTTAAACTTCTATGTAAAGGTTGCTCTTCACATAGGAAGGAAGGAAGACATTCTTATCACTGGACATGAGGAGGCAAGGCTGAGAGAAACTTGTACAAACTAAGCTTTTCAAACTAACTCTTATCTTCCTAGTCATTTTTCCACAGTTAACTGGCCGAGCCCAAGTCCCTTGTCTTGCTATATTTTCACAATTTACTGCTCTTTGTCCAATCTAGTATATAAGCTTTCAGCTCTAAATTCTTCTTTAGGTCTTCATTTTCCTTCTGAAGACTCCCATGCACATAGAAAACTTACAAAATAAAATGTGTATGCTTTTCTCCTGAGAATCTGTCATATGTTAGTTTAATTCTTAGGCCCAGCTAGAGATGCTAATAGGCTACAGAAGAATTTTTATGTCCATGACAGTATGCTAGAAATGTATATATACATATGTATATATCAGATATATACATATGTGTGTATGTAATCTGAAGGTGGAGTTATGGACACAGGGAATACATCCTAAGATGGAAGTGTGTTGCTGGAATAACAGTGCCAGTATTGCTTAAGTAATGTGAGAGAGCAGGTGAAACATGTGACATGAGACCAGAGAGGTAATTAGGGACCAGATAATGTGTGCTGTGTAGGTCATTATAAGAATTTGACTTTGAGTGAGTCCATCCATGGGTTATAAACAGAGAAGTAATATGATCTGACATAGGATTTCAAGAATCTTTCTGGCTACTATGGGAGGAAAAACACTAAGTCAACAGACTAATTTGATGAATATTGTAATAATCTATTTGAAAAGTCATGGTGACTTGAACTCAGGTGATAGGAGAAGAGGTGGTGATAAAGAAATGATTGGAGTCTGAATGTGCTCCGAAAATGGCAGTTATAAGTTTTGCAGAGAGTACGTGGGTAGACCTGAGTAGATTTTTGGCAGACTAGTAAATATCATGAATATCGTGGAGAAGATAGGAAGACAGCATTCTACACATTTTACAAGGCATGGGGGCTTAAGGACATAATGCATGCCTGAGGAATTAGAAATCCTCTGAAGAAGGAGAAGAAATGGCAAATGAGATTTCAGAACTCAGTAGGCCCCAGCTTATGTTGGATAAACTTGAAGTTTATCCTGAAGGTGGTGAGGAGTCATTAAATAGTTTTTGAAAGGAAATGAGGCAGCATCATATTTATGCTTTAGGATGTTCCTGCTGAGAGTAGAATGCAGAATGAACTGGAGAGAGCACAAAGTCTGAGGTTAGAGGCCACATTGGAGACTTGCAATATTTCATCAGAGAGATGATAGTGGAAATAACGTTGGAAACAGACAGGAGTGGGTAAGTAAAATATATTTAATGGGAAGAAGTGGTGGAAGGTAATTGTTTGTTGGGTATAGAAGGTGGAGGAGAGTATAAAAGCAAGGACTATTTCAAATTTTCTGACTTGGGTAACTGCTGTATTGTGGTAGGCCATGATTAGGATTGCCCACAAATAACTCCTAAAAGGACATAAATAGGAAACTCATAGGGCCTGGTAGCAGAAGTATAGATCAAGAAGGATTGCTCAAGTGCTGGCACAGCAAGAAAGTCAAGGCCTCGAGGCCCAGGTAATACAGTAGCCCTATATGGTCTTTTGTTTCAGAGTGCTAAGGTAGCAGTAGATAAAGAGCTAGTGATTCCATAGTTTGAGCCAGGCATAGTGCGTTCTTCCTATAATCCCAGTTATTCAGGAGTCTGAGGCAAGAGGATCACTTGAAACCAGGAGTTTGGGCCCATAGTCCTGTTATTCTCTCACTTGGCATACTTGTTTCTCTCTATGGGTGGTCAAGAACACCAAATTTTTAGCGCTCCTTCTCATGAGAGAAGGGAAGAAATAGACAGTCATGTTCATCAGTTTTATCCTTTGTGCTTCCTATTGTCTCTTCACGAATAAACCAGAGAAAAGTACACTTGTGTGAGGTCAAACCATTACCATCTCTAATCTTTCATCTATTACAAGACTTTATAATCTGGCCTAGCTCATCTGTGAATAATAATGTGTGTGTGTGTGTGAATAATAAAAGATGAACATGTGTGTGTAGGGGGGCGAGTAAGAGGGAACTATGTGTTATTTACAAAGAGATTTCCTGGGCCTGTAATTCAAGTTTAAAACCTATGTCTGGAGCTCAAAAAAGAGACCACACTTCAATCATAGATATGGATGCCATTAGGTGAAATAAGAGATCTGAAGAAGTGGTTAGCATAAGGAGAGAAAAAAGTCAAGGACTGGTTTTAGGAAACATCAGAATTCAAGCTGAGTGTAGAAAGAACATCCTAGAAGAGGAAACTAAGATAGATGGGAAAGCAAGGAGGGAGTGAATCTTGGAACCCAAAGGAGAAAAGATATTTATACAGCTATAAGGAGGCCAATTGAGGGAAGGAATAAAAACTCTCCTTTGAATTTAGCAACTGGGAAATAATAGATGATATTAGCTATAGTAACTTTGAATGTGAAGTACAGAAATCAGATTTCAGTGGGCTAATTAAATGGCTCTGGAGACAGTGAGTATATAGCACTCTTTCTGAACTATAGGCTTTTAAGGAAAGAAGAGACTGGATGATGGCTAGAGGAGATCAAAGAAGATTCATTAAAAATGGCAGAGACTATAGAATGTTTATTTTTTATTTTATTTTTATTTCTTTATTATTATTATTATTATTTTGAGAGAGTGTTTCACTCATGTTCCCCAGGCTGGAGTGTAATGGCATGAATTTGGCTCACTGCAACCTCCGCCTCCTGGGTTCAAGCGATTCTCCTGCCTCAGCCTTCTGAGTAGCTGGGATTACAGGCATGCACAACCACGCCCGGCTAATTTTGTATTTTCAGTAGAGACAGGATTTCTCCATGTTGGTCAGGCTGATCTCAAACTCCCGATCTCAGGAGATCTGACTTCCTCGGCCTTCCAAAGTGCTGGGATTATAGTGTGAGCCACCATGCCCAGTCTAGAATGTATGTTGAAAAGAGAAGCACATCTTTGGTAAATTTGAAGAGGCATCGTTTGAACTGACCATAGGTGGGATTTATTAGTCTGTTTTCTGTTGTGTTTAAAAGAATAATTGTAACTGGGTAATTTATAAAGAAAAGGAATTCATTTCTTACAGTTATGGAGGTTGAGAAATCCAAGGTCAAAGTCCACATTTGGTGAGGGCTTTCTTGCTGGTGAGACTCTTTATAGGGTTCCAAGGCAGCACAGGGCCTCGCATGGTGAGGGGGCTGAGCTTGCTAGTTCACGTTTCTTGTCCTCTTCTTGGAAAGCCACCAGTTCTACCCTCATGGCAACTCATTAATCTTTTAATCCTTTATCTATTAATCTATAAAAAGCTTAATCCATTTATGAGGGCAGAGCCCTCATGACCCAATCACTTCTTAAAGGTCCTTTGTCTCAACACTGCCTCGATGGGGATTAAATTTCAGCACGAGTTTTGTAGGGGACAAGTATTCAAATCATAGCATGGGATAAGCTATAGAGTGAGATAATAGATAAAGCAGATGATTAGATTATTCCAAAGTTTGGATTTCACCTAGATATTTTTTGTCGAAGAATATTTGCACAGGGTGTCAAAGTGATGGTAGGGAGAGTAGTTTAAGTGATAGAATACCAAGTCTAAACTAGTAGGAATTGAAGCCAGGAAATGATGAACTAATTAAAAGAAATGGATAATTTCCTGGACACGTACACTCTTCCAAGACTAAACCAGGAAGAAGTTGAATCCCTGAATAGACCAATAGCAGCCTCTGAAATTGAGGCAACAATTAATAGCCTGCCCACCAAAAAAAGCCCAGGACCAGATGGATTCACAGCTGAATTCTACCAGAGGTACAAGGAGGAGCTGGTACCATTCCTTCTGAAACTATTCCAATCAATAGAAAAAGAGGGAATCCTCCCTAACTCATTTTATGAGGCCAGCATCATCCTGATACCAAAGCCTGGCAGAGACACAACAAAAAAAGAGAATTTTAGACCAATCTCCCTGATGAACATCGATGCAAAAATCCTCAATAAAATCCTGGCAAACCGGATTCAGCAGCACATCAAAAAGCTTATCCACCATGATCAAGTGGGCTTCATCCCTGGGATGCAAGGCTGGTTCAACATTCGCAAATCAATCAACGTAATCCAGCATATCAACAGAACCAAAGACAAGAACCACATGATTATCTCAATAGATGCAGAAAAGGCTTTTGACAAAATTCAACAGCCCTTCATGCTAAAAACGCTCAACAAATTCGGTATTGATGGAACGTACCTCAAAATAATAAGAGCTATTTATGACAAACCCACAGCTAATATCATACTGAATGGGCAAAAACTGGAAAAGTTCCCTTTGAAAACTGGCACAAGACAGGGATGCCCTCTCTCACCACTCCTATTCAACATAGTGTTGGAAGTTCTGGCTAGGGCAATCAGGCAAGAGAAAGAAATCAAGGGTATTCAGTTAGGAAAAGAGGAAGTCAAATTGTCCCTGTTTGCAGATGACATGATTGTGTATTTAGAAAACCCCATCGTCTCAGCCCAAAATCTTCTTAAGCTGATAAGCAACTTCAGCAAAGTCTCAGGATACAAAATTAATGTGCAAAAATCACAAGCATTCTTATACACCAGTAACAGACAAGCAGAGAGCCAAATCAGGAATGAACTTCCATTCACAATTGCTTCAAAGAGAATAAAATACCTAGGAATCCAACTTACAAGGGATGTAAAGGACCTCTTCAAGGAGAACTACAAACCACTGCTCAGTGAAATCAAAGAGGACACAAACAAATGGAAGAACATACCATGCTCATGGATAGGCAGAATCAATATTGTGAAAATGGCCATACTGCCCAAGGTAATTTATAGATTCAATGCCATCCCTATCAAGCTACCAATGAGTTTCTTCACCGAATTGGAAAAAACTGCTTTAAAGTTCATATGGAACCAAAAAAGAGTCCGTATTGCCAAGACAATCCTAAGTCAAAAGGACAAAGCCGGAGGCGTCACGCTACCTGACTTCAAACTATACTACAAGGCTACAGTAACCAAAACAGCATGGTACTGGTACCAAAACAGAGATATAGACCAATGGAACAGAACGGAGCCTTCAGAAATAATGCCACACATCTACAGCCATCTGATCTTTGACAAACCTGAGAGAAACAAGAAATGGGGAAAGGATTCCCTATTTAATAAATGGTGCTGGGAAAATTGGCTAGCCATAAGTAGAAAGCTGAAACTGGATCCTTTCCTTACTCCTTATACGAAGATTAATTCAAGATGGATTAGAGACTTAAATGTTAGACCTAATACCATAAAAACCCTAGAAGAAAACCTAGGGAATACCATTCGGGACATAGGCATGGGCAAGGACTTCATGTCTAAAACACCAAAAGCAACGGCAGCAAAAGCCAAAATTGACAAATGGGATCTCATTAAACTAAAGAGCTTCTGCACAGCAAAAGAAACTACCATCAGAGTGAACAGGCAACCTACAGAATGGGAGAAAATTTTTGCAATCTACTCATCTGACAAAGGGCTCATTTCGAGAATCTACAAAGAACTCAAGCAAATATACAAGAAAAAAACAAACAACCCCATCCAAAAGTGGGGAAAGGATATGAACAGACATTTCTCAAAAGAAGACATTCATACAGCCAACAGACACATGAAAAAATGCTCATCATCACTGGCCATCAGAGAAATGCAAATCAAAACCACAATGAGATACCATCTCACACCAGTTAGAATGGCAATCATTAAAAAATCAGGAAACAATAGGTGTTGGAGAGGATGTGGAGAAATAGGAACACTTTTACACTGTTGGTGGGATTGTAAACTAGTTCAACCATTATGGAAAACAGTATGGCGATTCCTCAAGGATCTAGAACTAGATGTACCATATGACCCAGCCATCCCACTACTGGGTATATACCCAAAGGATTATAAATTATGCTACTACAAAGACACATGCACACGTATGTTTATTGCGGCACTATTCACAATAGCAAAGACTTGGAATCAACCCAAATGTCCATCAGTGACAGACTGGATTAAGAAAATGTGGCACATATACACCATGGAATACTATGCAGCCATAAAAAAGGATGAGTTTGCGTCCTTTGTAGAGACATGGATGCAGCTGGAAACCATCATTCTTAGCAAATTATCACAAGAAGAGAAAACCAAACACCGCATGTTCTCACTCATAGGTGGGAACTGAACAATGAGCTCACTTGGACTCGGGAAGGGGAACCTCACACACTGGGGCCTATCATGGGGAGGGGGGAGGGGGGAGGGATTGCATTGGGGAGTTATACCTGATATAAATGATGAATTGATGGGTGCTGACGAGTTGATGGGTGCAGCACACCAACATGGCACATGTATACATATGTAACCTGCACGTTATGCACATGTACCCTAGAACTTAAAGTATAATAATAATAAAAAAAAAAAAGTATCTCTCTATCCTCACAAGTACTGGAAGGTTAAAGTGAGAAAACGATGTTACTACACATAGTATGTTTTCCATTAATACTAGCTCTCTTTATTCTGAATGTTCAGAAAAAGATATAAGAATATGAGACCCCAAAATGTATCAACATTAGAGAGCTCATTATGAGCTCTAAGCAGACTAATCTCAAATAAGACCCTGTAGAAACTGGACAGAGGAGACACAACAAAGGCAGATCAGGAATTCACAGTCTGTTCATGAACCTTAATAAAGAAAAGGGCTTGAGGAAATCTGTGGCACAATGGCGCATGATTCAGACAGCTTATCAATAGCTCATGAAATGCTGTACTTGTGAGTTCTCTTTGAATAGATACTATAAATGCTAGACTCTTAGGAGAAAAAGAAGTGCTAGAAATATATCTAGTGATCTCCGAGACAAATGGAGCAGACCAACTCTGTGACTGATTTTGGCCTTATTCCTAGTTAAAGGCAGATGCCACCAAATATATGGACCCATTCACAGTCCACAATGAACTCCTATGATCATGTATGGATTTCAAAATATGCTTTTAAATTTTTTTACTTATCCTTATACTTCATACTTTTTTTTGCAGTATATATTTTTTTTCCAAAAAGCTTTGAAGAAGGAGCCTTTGCTGAAAGAATCTATATTTCAAATAATTCCTCTCTATCCTCCTTCAGTTGGGTATTACTTTCCTTTCTTTGACTGTCTTCTCCCATCCTGCTTGTTGACTTGCCTCATTTCAGTCTGTGAGCTTTGCCCATTGCACCTTTCAGGACATCATTAGTTATTTCAAAGATTTTACACAGAATGACAGAGAAAAAGGTTATTTGAAGGGTTTGGGGCTCTGTTTTTATATATTTTTGGCATTGACAAATACCTATTGTTAATGAAGACTTCAAAAGCCCTTCATTAAGAGCTAAGAAAAGAATAGTGGGGGGCATGAGGGGGAAGTTAATTACCTGCAACCAAAAATCCTATTTTCACTTTAACAACCTAGGATTGCACTTTAAAGGCAATCAAATGGAGTGCTGTTTGGCAAATAGTCAGTCTTTCTGGAAACGCTGAATGTAATTACATGCTCTCCTGTCTGTCATTAGAGACAAAATGTTTATAAATGGTTAACATGTAAGTACTGTACTGTGTCTTCAACCTTTATCATAATTATATTTCCAATGTTGAACAAAATATTCCAAACTAAGAAATGGGAGCTTATTACAACACTAATTGCTTGATAATGACTTACTTTTAAGGAAACTTGCACTATTTCTTTTTGTGCCTTCATTTTCTTTAGGGGTTTTCATATTTGCAATTCAAATATACTCAGAAGAAGTCTTCTGTGAAAATAATCATCCATCCCGTGATAGTGGCTAATTTTGTTTCTAACTGGGGTTGTGAACCATTCGAACAAAAAACTTTCAACCCTGTCCAAAATCCACTGGCTGGAAATAAACCTAGATGTCATTAAGGTTGTCAATGCTCCCTGGTGACAGAAAAAAATGAATAAAGCATTTTTGACTTTTGGGGATGTTTTGAGACTATGATGTCATCAGCTTCTCCTGTACTTCATGGCAATTTACTTCATTATATTCTAATTTAATTATTTTAATTCACATTCAGTCACTAGTTACCCTACATAAAACTAGGAAGCCCAGACAAAAGAACACTAGATTCATATCATATTATGATAGTACCAATTTAGAATCTTCTGCATCTTTCAAATTGCTACTTCTGCCTATTTCATCTGAATTACTGGAGAATTCTGAACAAAATAATAAGGATATATTTTTGGATATAAAGCATATTTTTAAGTGTAATTATCATCATTAAAATGGGATGTTCTAAGGTGCAGATATTAAATCTATTGCAGGAATATTAGTAGAACCCAAATTCATGTTTCTTCATTGACTGCCCAATAAAATTTCTGTTTATTAATAAATAATAAACTACACACAATAATTTAGCCAATAGTTATTTAGTGGTTACTACATGCCAGGGAATGTGCTAACTCCTTTTATGTATTTTCCATTTAGTTTTCATAATAACCATATGAAATAGATATTAATCTATTTATTTTATAAAGAAACTGAGCTTCGAAGACAGTATTTTCCCTGGACCTACAGCTAGTACGTGGTCCTCAGCTATGAGAACCTACACAGATATTTCTTGTCCTAAAGGAATTTCTTGTATTATTGTTGTAAAAGAAATTCTATCAAATAAGCCTAATTTAAATTTTGATCTGATATACAGTGTGTATGTGACACAATAAATATTCAGTGGTTTATGTCTGAATAATCATTAATTCTACTTTTAGCACTTTAATGGTTTGGTAATTTAATGATTAGGTATGCATACTTCCTGTTTTGTGAATTGTTTCTTCAAATCTTACTGATCTCATAATTAATTATATGTCCTATATATACATATATACATAGGTGTGCATTTGCTTTTAATTCTGTGTGCTCTTTTTTGTAGCAGTCAGATATTTTTAACACTAGTAACATTTATCTGTATTTCTCTTTATGATTTTTTCAATCACTTGTACTTCTAGTCCTTAACCTTTCCTGTAATTTACTGTCAACTCACACTTTCTTATGGTGTGATTTTTTGTCCAGTTCATTATTTATTATTAATACATATGAAATTTCTATAGGAATATATTAAGCTAACACACCTACACACACACATTTTACCTCCTCCCTACCGCAACCACCAGCACTCTCTACCACCAGGTAGCTCACTAAATGCCATTGATAAAACTGTTTGAAGGAGAATTGGGAAATTAGTGGGAATTTCAAGGAGATGATGAGAGGCAATAGAAGATTCAGGAAAGTTGGGAGAAAAGCAATAGATCAATCTAATGTTATTTTCTTCACCTTTTTCAGAGTGTAACAGAGGCCTTAAAAGACTGATTTGATGATTTCACAAACGTTTCTCATTCCTTAATCGATGTCAGTACTCATAATATGACAGTAATATATAAAAAATAGTGAAAATCAGCAACAGTGGTGGATAAAACAAAGCCTCACTTTCACTTCTGAGACGCTGGAGTAGAAAAAGACAGACAAGCCAGGGACCTCAGGACTGAGAAACAACACAGTGGTGAGTACCCTTGGTTTCCTTTTTGCCTCTTATATCTAAGACTTGGAGCAGAAGATGCTGGCAATTGAGAAATATGTGGCCCATAAAAGACCTTAACAAATTTAAGAGAATTGATATCATACAGATCTTACAGAGTATGTTCTCTGACCCCAATGGAATCAAACCGGAAATTAATAACAAAAAATCAAACGAAAAAATTCCAAACATGTGGAATTTAAATATGCCTCTCAATAATCAATGGGTCAAAGAAGACTAGGCAAGATAATACATGGAACTGAATAAAAATTTAAGCAACTTATTAAAATTTGTGTGACACAACTAGAGCAGTATAGCCCTATCATTATATATGTGTGTATATGTATATGTATATATATTATATATGTATATATGTGTATATGTGTATATATGTATGTGTTTATACACACACACACACACACACGCTCACAGGTTTTTGTCCACGATTCCCGGCTCACACTTCCATTGCCCTTATTACTCTTTGTTATAATGTTGGGGCATGTTAGGCCTTAGAAGCAAGCTTTTGGAAGCAGAATCTTTCTCTGTGATCTTCTCCTGCCCTCCTTTCAGCAGCCCAAGGCAAGACTATCATCAGATTGTGGGTCGTAAGATCCTCATTTGAGAAGAGGTTCTATCCTATACCCTGCAGGAAGGAATGCTGCACAGAGAGGCCAAGAAGAATCTGAACAGACAGATCTTGCTAGGCTACCCCACTTGGTCTATTAGTATAACCTTTTTGTCCAGTCACGTTTCTACATAGTGGTCACTCATGCCTATCCATTGAAGTATCCATAACAGGCCCAAGAGGACAGAATTCAGAGAGCTTCTAGATAGCTGAACTCATAGAGTTCATGGAGGGTGCTGTGCCTGAGGAGGGCATGGAAGCACTACACTTCTTCCCATACCTCACCCTATGCATCTCTATCTGTATCCTTTGTAGTATCCTTCGTAACAAACTGGCAAGTGTAAGTTTCCCTGAGTTCTGTGAGCCACTCTGGCAAACTAATCAGATCCAAGGAGAAGGTCATGGGATCCTTAATTTAGAGCTGGTAAATGAGGAGCACACGTAAAACAACCTAAGGCTTGCAATTGGCATTGGAAGTGTGGGAGGGGCAGTCTTGGGGACTGAGCCCTCAACCTGTGAGAGCTGATGCTATCCTCAGGTAGATGTTGTCGGAATGGAATTAGAGGACAACCAGCTGGTGTGTGCTGCAGAATTAATTGTTTGCTTGGTATGTGGAGAACCCTACCCACCCACAGCACACACATACACATTTGGTCCCAGAAGTCTTCTGTGTTGATTGTTGTTGTGGTAGGAGAGCGGAAGAAAAACTGTTTAAGATCTCTCTCCTCTCAGAGACCTATAACCAATAAGGAAATATAATTCAACATTTTAAAATTCCCCCCAAAGAAATCTCCATGCTTAGATGTTTAACTGAAGAATTTGATCAAAGTTTAAAGAAGAATTAGCACTATTTCTACACAATATCTTCCAGAAAATAGAAAAGGTGAAAATACTTCCCAATTCATTTTATGAAGCTGGTATTACCCTGATACCAAAACCAGATAATGGCAGCATTAGAAAAGAAAAGGAAAAAAAAAAAAAGAAAAAGAAAAAGAAAAAGAAAGTAAACTATAGACCAGTATTCCTCATGAAAATGGATCCAGTCTTTACAAGTATTTACAAATAAAATCTAGCAATATATAGAAAGAATTATGTATCATTATCAAGTGATATTTGCTTTAGTGATTCAATAATTGTTCAATATGCAAAAATATTATCTACCAAATGAACAGGCTTTGATATATATATATATATATATATATCTATATATATATATATATATAATTAGACAAAATTCAACATTCATTCATAATAAAAAAATCTCAAAAACTAAATAGAAAATCTTTCTTAACTTGATAATGACCACCTGTGAAACAAACAAAAAAACTCACTAGAGCTAACCTTATACTTAATGGTGAAACACTGAATACTTTTCTTTTAAGATCAGGAGCAAGGTAAGGATGTTTGCTCTTATCACTCTCATTTAACACAGTGTTGGAAGTTCTAGTCAGCATAATAAAGCAAAGCAAAGCAATACAGATTGGAAAAATACATATATATAACTTTCCTGATTTTCAGATGACATGTCTACATAGAAAACTCTTAGGAATCTACAAAAAACTTGCAGGACTAATGAGTTCAGCAAGGTCACAAGATACAGGAGAAACAGATTAATTGTGCTTTCATATACTAGCAATGAGCACATGAACACCAAAATCAATAACATAATACCACTAATGATCACTCAATTAAATGTTTAGGTATAACTCTAACATAACTTGCATAGGATTTATATGCTGAAACTTCACAAGGTTGATAAAAGAAGTAAAAGTAAATCCAAATGAATATGTGGAGAGACATGTTAATGTTCATAGACTGGAAGACTCACTGTAGTAAATATGTCAGTTTTCCCCAGATTGATATGTAGGTTTAACACCATTCCTATCAAAATCCCATTAAGGTTGTTTTGGCAAGATTTTTCTAAAATTTTTATGTAAAGACAAAGGAACTAGAATAAAACAATTTTGAAAGAAAATAAAGTGAGTGAAATTGATCTACCTAATTTCAACTTGGTATATAATTACAGGAGTAAAGACTGCACAATATTGTCAGAGGGTTAGATACATAGATTAATGGAAAAGAAAGAGAATTCATAAATGTGCTCACATAAATATATCTGTGATATTGTGATATAACAAGAATTATATATTTGGTCTCTGTCCCTGCTTCCTGGCATACAGCTTCTAATTTCTTGGAATTTCCTGGATGATAGGAATATCTTTTATTTTCATGAGGGAACTCTTGGTGGAATTCTGTATAGTCTCAGGATGGGGACTTGTAGTCAAGGGAACAAACCATGCGATTGGAGAATTGGAACTTTTAGCCCCACACCCCAAACTTTGGGGACAGGAGAAGGAGTAAAGTCCTGAGAGTTGACCATCTTGACTTATGATATAATCAAGTCAACCATGACTATGTAATAAAGCCTCCATAAACCCCTAAAAGAACAAGATTTGGAGAGCATCTAGATTGTTGACCACCTGAGGTAGTGTTCCCAGAGAGGGCATGGAAGCTCTACACCTTTTCCCTCTTACCTTGCCCTATGTACCTTTTCCATCTGACTGCTCCTCTATATCCTTCATGATATCCTTTATAATAAATTTGCAAACTAAGTAAAGTGTTTTCCTAAATTATGTGAGCCAGTTTAACAAATTAATGCACCTCGAAGAGGCAGTTGTAAGAATCCTGATCTATAGCCAGTTGGACAGAGCACAGATCACAACCAGGGGCTTGAGATTGGCACTGAAGTGGAAGACATTCTTGTGGGACTGAGCCCTCAGCCTGTGGGATCTGATGCTATCTCCGGATAGTCAGAACTGAATTGAATTATAGTACATTCATCTAGTATCTGATGGAGAACTGCTTGTTGCGGGGAGAATCCACCACAACCCCCACCAACACGTTGTATCAGAAATGTGTTGAGTGGTGTGTGAGAATAGAAGAAAAAAAAGGTTCA
Source organism: Piliocolobus tephrosceles (assembly GCF_002776525.5). Lineage (NCBI taxonomy): Eukaryota > Metazoa > Chordata > Mammalia > Primates > Cercopithecidae > Piliocolobus > Piliocolobus tephrosceles. Next base: position 77,085,553 of record NC_045436.1, on the reverse strand, counting down.
TTTTTTTCTTTCTGAAATGCCCAACTGACATTTGGCAATGGTGCAAAAACAATTCACTGAAGAAAATACTGCATTTTAAAAAATGATGCTGAGCAATTGAACATCCGTAGACCTCTGCCAAAAGAAACAAGCAAGCAAGCAAACAAACACCTTAACCTAAGCCTCACATTTTATGCAAAAAATTAACTCAAAAATAGACAATTGACTTAAATATAAAACCTAAAACTATAAAACAAAAAAAGTAGAAGAAAATCTAGCACTAGGTTAAGTTTTTAAACTCAATGCCAAAGCACAATCCCTAGTAGAAAAATGACAAATTGAACTTCTTCACAATTTAAAACACTTGCTCTGAGAAATACCTGTTCAGAGGATGAAACGAAAAATTGCCTATTGAGATATAATATTTTCAAACCATGTATTTGACAAAAGACACTAGAGATACTAGACTCTAGTGTCTAGATCAAAGGTACTAGATTCTAGTATCTAGAATACAATAAAAACTCTCAAATCTCAAAAGCAAAAAATAAATAAAAATAAATCATTACCTCAATTAAAAAATTGACGAAAGACAAGAGACATTTTACTTAAGAGGATATGCAAATGACAAATAAGGACATGAAACATTATTAGTCACTAGGAAAATTCAAACTAAAACCACAGTGAGATATCACTAATGTCTATAAGAATGGCTAAAGTAATGATTCTAAAAAGTTACATCAATAAATATCAACAAAGATATGGAGAAACTGAATCACTCAGACTTGCTGATGGGAATGTGAAAAGGTGAAGCCTCTCTGTAAAACGATTTGGCAGTTTCTTTTAAACTAAACATACAGCAACCATATGAGACAACAATGATACCCATGGACACTTATCCCAGAGAAATAAAGATTTGTGCACATTACAAACCTGTATACAAATATTTGTAACAGTTTATAATATTCCCAAACTGGAAATAACTCAGATGCCTTCAATAGGTTAAAGAAACTGTGGTAAATTCATGCCACAGAATACTATTCAGCAAAAAAAAAAAAAAAAAACCCAATTATTGAAACAGGACAACCTGGATGAATCTTGAGAGAAATATGCTGAGTGAAAAAAGCCAATCTCAAACCAAATACCTCATTTTCTCACTTATTAGTGGGAGATAACCATTGAGTACACATGGACATAAACATGGGAAAAATAGACACTGTGGACTACTGGAGGTGTGAGGGAGAGATGGGAAGAAAGAGGGATGTTGGCTGACAAACTACCTACTGGGTACTATGCTCATGATATGGTTAGGCTTTGTGTCCCCACCCAAGTCTCATCTTGAATTGTCATCCTCAGGTGTTTAGGGAGAGACCTGGTGGAAAGTGATTGGATTATGGGGACTGTTTCCTCCACGCTGTTCTTTTGATAGTGAGTGAATTTTCATGAGATCTGATGGTTTTATGAAAGGTAGCTTTTTCTGTATAGACACACACTTGCTGTCACACCGGCTGCCATGTAAGACATGCCTGCTTCCCATTCTGTCATGATTATAAGTATCCTGAGGTCTCCCCAGCCATGTGGAATTGTGAGTCAATTAAACCGCTTTTCTTTATAAATTACCCAGTCTTAGGAAGTTCCTTATAGCAGTGTGAGAATGGACTAATACAGCTCACTATCCCGGTGATGGGATCCATACCCCTAACCTCAGCATCACTCAATATTTCCATACAGCAACCTGCACATGAAACCTATGTATCTAAAATAAAAGTTGAAATTAATTTTAAAAGGTTATGGTCTATAAAACTCCATTTATGTGACTTTTTAGAAATGAAAAACTTATAGAAATTATAATAAACTACTGTCCGGGGATTCTCCAGGGGATAAAGAAGTAGTCGGAGGGTAATGGGTGTGGTTAGAAAAGAGCAGCAGGATAAAAGAATCCCTGTGGGGCTGGAACTTGTTATTTATCAGTGTTAAGATCCTGGTTGAGATGCTGTGCTACAGTTATGCAAGTGATACTATTGGAGGAAACTGCATGAAGTGTCCATGGGATATCTCTGTTTTAATTCTTATAACTATATGTGAATCTACAATTATCTCATAATAAAAAAAATTTAAAAGGCCTTAGCTTTAATTTCCACCAGAAAATGACTCCTGAACAGGGTTTACTTTAGAAGCTGTACAGTGATTAATTCCTCTTACAACTTCCAAATTAACATCAATATTTTGGCTTAACAAATATTTTTCAATGCTTATTGTAATCAAAACATAGTGATAATTACAATGGTTAAGTGGAATGATGAATTCAAAGTTGTATTCTAGGAGCTTGCAATCTATGGAGAGAAAGAGAGAGATGTGCATAGTAACTACATTCTATGGCAAGTAATGGCAAACATATGGTTGAAATGTGAGGAAAATATTAAAAAATAGCATTGAAAGGATAGATTATCTACACCTACAGTTATAAATGTCATAGGAATTGGGTGTGGAAGATACATGGTATGACCTGAACCAGACTTAAACAGATAGGAAGGATTTCCTTAATTAATCATACAAATATCTGCATTTCATTAGGCTAATGAATGCTTCTGAGAAAATCTGGATTATGCTGAAATTTTGTATGATGTTTAATATTTGCCAATTTCTATTCATAGTGATAAGTAACATGTGCCATGATGCCATATGGTGGCAAATCCCTTTCTAATTCTTGGAGAAAGAATGTTAGCAACCTCCTTTCATGTACAGCTTTCAGGGTGAATTTAGTACAAAAACCATTTTAGTCACTGTCATGCAATTATATATCCAGGTGGTCAATTAGGACAATGAGTTAAAGTAACAATCAAGTCTTTCTTTGCTTACTGCTACGGTGCAAACAAAGGGCAAGAAGAGAGGCCCCTGCTTCCTCCAATTTCATGTTCCCCGTGGAATGGACACAGGGTGAGGGGTAGATAGATGCAGCACAGATGAGGGGAATCATCTCACTGCTGAGGAGACCCAAACGAAAGTTTCATTCCTTCTGATGGACCTGTTTGGGGCAGGGGAGAGAGAAGAGGAAGGGTTAGGTATAGAAAAGTACGAAGTCAAAGTGGATAAAAGTGTCTCAGGCAAGACCCGCAACAAGGAGACCTCCAAGTGGAAGAAGCTGGGCTAGGAATGCAGATAGTGTATGAGAGTATGAACATGGTCAGCTGTGGCAGGGCAGAAGTGGGGGGCTGGAGGGGGATGTTTTTGACTGTAACGGTCTCCAGAAAACTATGGTGTACTGGCTGTGGTATAAGGGAGGGCAGTTTCCCCTTCTGAGATGTGCCAGACAAGGCCTTGTGATTGTGTGTGGTTATGCCTGAAAGGTCATGACAGGATTTTGGCCTGGAGCTAGATTCCTTAGTGGCCCAGTGGCATTCTAACTTCAGAAAAATCTCTTGAGGTCCCACATCTACATATACAATTTTTTTTGTGTGTGAATCTTTCAGGCAGTAGAAAAATACTCTCATTGATTATTTCTAGTGTCAAGCAATATACTAGGTCTGGGCATGATTAGGAATTTGCAAATACTATATTTAAGCATGGATAGTGCATTGATTTCATTTTTCTAGCAATGTATTATGTAATTTAGAAGTTAATTTGGATAAATAGATAAACATTGAATCTAATTTAGATGTTAATTTGGATAAATAGGTAAACATTGGATCATATCAGAAATTTCAATCTACCAAACCATCTTGGCAGGATAACAATAGCCATTAGAAGTTATCACATCCAGAATACATGTCTCATTTTTGGTGTACCATTGACACTTCTAATATGGACACTTCAATGTGGACGACACAATAACTGTAGGTGATGTGCATTACTTTAGTGCTTTTGCTTTCAAGAAGGTAAGTTTATAGCAGGAAGCTTATATAAAACTGTTCATAAAAATATTTCTGTACTACCTACAGCCTAATAATCATAACTAGTAGTATATGTTTATCAGTGGGAACCAAAAACTTAATTTTAGAAATATAAGAATTAACTACTACTCGAATGTGAGAATATTAATGCTTTTCCTGGTATATTACAAAGGTCCTTTTATATGAGCCTAACAAATGTATGTTGTGATGGAGCGCAGGAAATGCTACTTCAAAATGTGGCACCTTGGTGTACTATTTTAAGCTGAAGGAAATTGAGAAAACTGCAGAAGCAAGCAGGTCTCTCTGACCTTCTTCTGCCCTCTCTCCTGAAGTGAGGGGAGAATTCCCCTCACCTCTTCATCCCAAAGCAAACCATAAACTGAGGAAAGTGACTCTGACCTTCTTCCTCTCCTCTCCCCTGAAAACCCTCATGTGACAGGTGTCCTGCCCTAAATGCTGAGGGAAGGAATGTTATACAAAAAGGCCCGGAAGAAACTGAACAAACAGACCTTGCTAACTTTCCCCAACTTTAGTATCATTGGATCATTCCTTTTGTCTTTGAATCATATGTCTGTGTGACTGTTCACAAAAATACAGTGTTCTCTGGGTCTTTGGGGCTTAATTTCTGAAGGCTACTGTGGCATACAAAACTTAAATAAATGGGTATGCTTTTCTCTTGTTAGTCTTTTTGTTATAGGGGTCTCAACCATGAACATTGTGATGACTCAGGAAAATATATTAATTTTTCTCCCTTATAATTGAAGAAATGAAGAAATGGTAGTATTTTCGATTGTATTTGATATTGAAGGTAGCTTCTCCTCTCAGCCCTTCCTTCCAGTTTTGGCCCGGGTCTCTTCTTTCTTCTTCTCCCTTCTAAGACAATACATAAGAAATAATTCCTCTTGCACATGTAGTTTTTCATTTAATTTAAAATAGTTTTAATTTCCCACAAAAGACATCTCCAATTTCTTAATATTTAAGCTTTGTGAGAATAGTATTTTTCCTTTCACTAAATACTATAGCTAGCCAAAATGCCTGGAATATTGTAGATGCTGAATATTTTGAGGGATGAATTTTAGGTACATACTATTTTTCCAGTACACAATATTATATTTTTAATGTTTTGGATACTATATTTTCAAATCTCCTTCCGAGTAATTTTTCCCCATATGTTCACTTTAATCTTAAAGTACAGAAAGTAGAATTAAAGTAATATTTATTTTGGTGAGTGTATAGTGATTGATGCACTCCAAGATCAATTACTCCTTTAACAAACATATTATATTGTTAGATTAATTATACCTCCCTATTCACAGTTGGCTTCTAAATATTTAGCCAACTGACAAATACATATGCACAAATGGAATGCTAGAAAGAGATAAAATTATGTGACTTTATCATATTTATCCCCCAGGGCTCTTGGAGCCAAGTGCACATTTAAATGTCTTTAAATTTTCTGAATTTTCTTTTTTTAAAAAAAGAAAAAAATTTAAATGTGAGTGACGTTTTGGCTGGTGATATAAATCAAACCTTAAAAATACCACAAGAAACACTTTTATACACATCCCCATTGACCTTTGTTGTCTAACGTTTATGCCTTTTAGTTTCTCAGGATTGTTGAGGTTTTAAACATAAAAACAATTAGTGTTATTTACTGGGGGTCTGATAGAAACTATATGTATTCTCTCTCTCTCTCTCTCTCTCATCTGTCCATATCTATCTGTCTATCATCTGTCTGCCATCCATCAATCATCTAATCTATCTGTCATCTATGTATCTATCTCTATCTAACCTTTCTCTCTCTCTCCATGTAAAAATATATGTATTTCACAGTGCTTTCCACTTAGTATAAATGATTTAAAAGAGCTTGAAAATGGAAAGAATGCTTCTTTGGCACGTTTGTACTGCACATCCCACATTTTAACTGTTGATCTCCATGTCCAGTCCTGGGGTATCTATGTAGTCAGCCTTCAAACTAGCTTCAAATCATACACACCTTCTGGCTGCAAAAAACTGGGAAATAAACTCATGGCTGAGCACACATTAAGGAGCATGGTAAAAATCTAATCAATCACCTGCATTCCCATAGTTCTGCTTCCCAGTACATAATAAAGATTAAGAGGACTGTAACAATACTTAAAGAAATATCATAATAGGAGACATATTTTTAGTGGTCTGTTTTAAGATTCACCTTGGTTTTCATTTTTTTTCAACTTTGGAACTCATAGGTAAAAAATTAACAGGACAGAGTATAGGAATCATAGAAAAAGATGATAAAATAGGTTGTTCTAAAGTCAGAGAATTTCCCTAAGAAAATACTTGTAATGAGTCAAACCAGTTTTCTAAGTTTAATAAATATGGTAAAATTTATATTCATAATTTCTAGTATTATCTTATGAGTAGTTACAATTATCTCATATTTATAACCCGAGTGACCACCTCATTTTCTCATGAATTCAGACCATTTTAAGAGTGACTAGATGAGTCATTAGGCCTGGGCAATAGGCATAAACACAGATTGCTGCAGACAAACCAACACATTATGGTCATGCCCTTACAGTATTTAATGACTAAGAGGTAATCACTGAATTCAACCACATTTCAAGCTATTGTTTCTTTGATTTCTTGGATTTCCTTCTTTTATTCTTGCCTTTTCTACTGCCTGAAATGTTTTTTTCCTCAGATAGTCACATGGATGACTGCTTCTTATCATTCAAATTTTAGCTTGCTCATTTTTGGAGAGCTCTTTCAGGGACCACGTTACCTAATGCCACCTCCTCCACTGCCTTCTCACACCAATACAGCATTCAGTTTCCTTTTCTACGTAGTTACAATCATGATCTGAAATTATCTGGCTTATATGTTTACTTGTTAATTATTTGTCTTTTTTCATTCAATTGTAAGCAAGGGAACTGTTCTACAGAGAAAAATCTTTAGAACTTGAAAGAATTTCTGGCTCGGTGAAAATGTGTTGAGTTCATGAACAAATAACTGACAAAGTGGTAGCAACACCAAATTAGACTGGTGTTTAGATGTGGAACTAGAAAGAATGAAAACTAAGTTGAATTTAATGTTTAGATTAATTGAGGTTTCTATGTTGTTATGAATTTTGAAAAATGTACACTTTGTTCTGTTAACTTGATTTTAAGAAGGTTGGGTTCATTTGAATAAAAGATACAGTTTGGGGTTTGGGGTGGAACATCTAATGGTTTCTGTTCTCAACCTCATCAGATGATAATTCGCCTTAGTTCTTAGTCCTCTTTATAATCACAGAAATAACATATGAGGAATTCCCAAAATGAATACCGTCCACATCAAAGTGTTTACAATAAATGGAAATCATACCAGGTTGTTAGAGAGGTATAAAAATAGCCAAGTATACTCTGTACCATGGATGAGATTTAACTTTATGTTTGGAAATGCCCAGATGTTTCTAAGTTTATTTTTTATGGATATATAATAGTTGTATATTTTTTGGGATACATGTGATATTTTGATGCCTGTATACAGTGTATAATGATCAAAACAGGGTAATTGGTTTATTTATCTATTTATCTAATTGGTTTATTTATTTATCACCACAAACATTTATCTTTGTGGTGAGAAAATTGCAGTTCTTCTCTTCTAGCTATTTTGAAACATACAATAAATTATTGTCTACTATAATTTCCACACTCTAATATCAAATGCTTGAATTTATTTCTTATATATAACTGTGTTTTTGTATATCTTAACCTACTTCTTTTTATCCTCCTTCATCCCTTCCTTTCTCAACTTCTGGTAACCACCATTCTACTTTCTAAATCCATGACACCCACTGCTTTAGCTCTCATATATAAGTGAGAACATGCAATATTTGTCTCTGTGCCTGGCTTATTTCACTTAACATAATGGTCTCCAGTTCTACACATGTTGCTGCAAATGACAGGATTTAATTATTTTGTATGGCTGAATAATATTCCACTGTGTATATATATTGCATTTTCTTTCTGCATCTGTTCATGGAGACAGGTTGATCCCATATCTTGGCTGTTGTGAATGACACTGCAATAAACATGGGAGTACAGATTTCTCTTCAACATACTGATTTCCTTTCTTTTGGATATACACTCAGCAGTGGCATTCTTGGATTACATAGTAGTTCTATTTTTTTTTTAGGAATCTCCATACTTTTCCATAATGGCTATACTATTTTACATTCCCACCATCAGTGTACGAACATTCCTCTTTCTTTGCATCTTTGTCAGCATTTGTGAATTTTTTTTTTTTTTTTTTGTATTTTTGATAACCATTCTAACCAGGGTGAGATGATATATCAATGTGGTTTTGATTCCCATTTCTCTGATGATTAGAAAGGTTGAGCATTTTTTTCATATACATGTGGGCCATTTATATGCATTCTTTTGAGAAATGTCTATTATGGTCTTTTGCTCATTTTTAAATCAGATTACTTGTTTTATTGCTATTGAGTTGTTTGAGTTTGTTAGATATTTTGGCTATTAATTACTTCTTGGATGGATAGTTTGCAAATATTCTCTCCCATTCTGTAGGTTGTCTCTTTATTGATTGTTTTCTTTGTTGTGCCAAATTGTTTTAGTCTGATGTGATTCAATTTGTCTATTCTTGCTTTGGTTGCCTGTGCTTTTGAGCCAAAAAATCTTTGCCCAGACTAGTGTACTATAGCATTGTCCAATATTTCCTTTTAGTTTTTTCATAGTGTCAGGTTTTACATGGACATATTTAATTAATTTTAAGTTGATTTATGTACAAAGTGAAAGATAAGTGTCCAGTTTTATACTTCTGCATGTGGTTACCCAGTTTTCCCAGCAACTTTTTTTCAAAAGACTGTCCTTTCCTCAATATGTATTCTTGACACCTTCATTGAAAGTGAGTTGGCTGTAGATGTATGGATTTATTTCTGGGCTTTCTATTCAGTTCCATTCGTCTATGTGTCTGTTTTTATGACAGTACCATGCTGTCTTGGATACTATAGCTATGTAATATAATATAAAATAAGATAGTGTGATGCCAGCAGCTTTATTATTTTTGCAAGGATTGTTTTACCTATGTTGAATCTTTTGTAGTTGCATGCAAATTTTAGGATGGTTTTTTCCTACTTCTGTGAAGAATGTCATGGGCATTTTTATAGGGATTGCATTGAATCTGTAGACTGGTTTGGGTAGTGTAGACATTGTAACAATATTAATTCTTCTCATCCATGAGCCTAAGATATCTTTCCATTTTTTGTGTGTCGCTTCAATTTATTTCATCAGTGTTTTATAGCTTTTCTTGTAGAAATATTTCACTTCTTTGGTGAAACTGACTTCTAGGTAGCTATTGTAAACGGAATTACTGTATTGATTTCTTTTTCAGATTGATTGCTCTTAGTATATATAAACACTACTGGTTGCTATATGTTGATTTTATATCCCACATCTTTACTGAATTCATTTGTGAGTTCTAAGAGTTTTTGGTAGAGACTAGTTTATATAAAAATAATGTACCATCTGTAAACAAGGATAATTTGATATCGTTCTATCTAATTTAGATACCTTTTACTTCTTTCTATTGCCTAATTGCTCTACTCTCATTAATAATTCCAGAACTATGTGGAATAAATGTGGTGAAAATGGGCATCCTTATTGTGTTTCACATGTTGGTGCAAATGGCCTTCAATTTGTTTTTATAGGTGAAGCGAGTTTCTTGTCACAGCATGTATCCAAATCCTATTTTTAAATGCATTCATTTACTGTATGTCTTTTAATTAGAGAATTTAGTTCATTTACATTCAATGTTATTATTGATAGGGAAGGTATTACCACCACCATTTTGTTTCTTGTTTTCTAGTTGTTTTGTAACTCCTCTCTATTTTTCTTCTTTTCTTACCATCTTCCTTTGTGGTTAAGTAATTTTCTCTGGTAGTATGTTTTAATTTATTGATTTTTACTTTTAGTGCTATTACAGGTTACTATGAGGTGTACAAAAAACATCCTATAGTTATAAGAAGTTTTTAAGAAATGGTACCAACTTTACTTTGATTTCCAAAAATAATAGAACCAAGCCAACAAGAAAAAAAACTAATGCTGTACACATTAACTCCGTTCTTCCCCCACATTTTGAATTTTTGGTGTGGTGATTTACACTAATATATTACCTCTCAACAAATTGTTATTGGTATTTTTAATAGTTTTAGCTTTCTTAGTAAAGCTATAAGAGGTTTACATACCATAATTACAATATTGGTAGCATTCTGTTTAATTTTTTTTTTTTTTCGTTTTAAAGAACTTCTTTTAGCATTTCTTGTAGGACAGGTCTGGTAGTTATCAATTCCCTCAGATTTTGTTTGTCTGGGGAAATATTTATCTTTCCTTCATTTCTGAAGGACACCTTTACTGAGTACAATATTATTTGTTGACAGTTTTTTGCTTTTTATTTTTTTCAGCATTCTGAATACATCGTCCTACTCCCTTCTATCTTGTAAGGTTTCCACTGAGAAGTATGCTGTTAGGCATTTTGGATCTCCCTTATATGTTATTTGCATCTTTTCCCTTGCTGCTTTCAGGATCTTCTTTTTGTCTTTGACTTTTGAACCTTTGAATATAATGTGTCTTGGGGTATTCTTATTTAGGTTGAATCTGCTTGTTGACCTTTGACATTCCTGTACCTGTATATTTACATTTGATTCTGGTTTTGGAAAGATTTCTGTTATTATCTCTTTGAATAATCTATTTCTCTGACTTTCTCAGTTCCCTCTTTAATACCAATGACCTTCATATTTGCCTTTTTGATGTTGTCCTATAGAATCTACAACATTACTTCATTCACTTTCATTCTTTTTTCCCTTATCTCCTCTAACTCTATATTCTTAAATAGCCTGTCTTTGAGCTCACTGATACTTTCTGCTGTTTGATAAATTATGTCTTTGATGTGCTTCATTGCATTTTTCATTTCATGCATTGTATTTTTCACCTCCAGGATTTCTGTTTGATTTTTTAAAAATTATTTAAGTCTCACTGCTAGATTTCGCTAATAAAATATTAAATTGTTTCTCTGTGTTTCATTTAAATTTGTTGAGCTTCCTTAAAATGGTTATTTATCTCCATCACTTTAGGGTCGGTCTCTGTTACCTTATTTTGTCCATTTGATAAGTTTATATTTTCCTAATGTTCTTTATGACTGTGGATATGTGACAATATATGTGCATCAGGGATCAGGTAATAATTTTAGCCTCTGAATTCTGACTTTATGATTATTCTTAGAAGGTCTTCCAGGGATTCTAAGCAGATTGACTATAATCTTCCCTGAATCTGTGACCACTACACCTGTGTCAGCACTAAAGGATGCTCTAAATCCAGGCTTGCTGAAAGTCTTGCAAGACTGTGAGGTTGATGTGGCTTTCCAGCCCAGATAGATCTGGGGAAGACCCAAGTAGGTTACTGGGACTGTGTGGACATGCTGGCCAGAGAATTAAGTCCAGAAGACTGTCCCAGTGGCTTGGACGGACATATTTTCCAGCATGTCACTGTACAAGTGGAATGGGTTCCCAACCGTAGCAAGAAGAGATAAAGTTGATACTGTGACCCTTTGGGACCTACTGTGAGAAGGAGGCTGGTGAGACTGTCTTGTTGGACAAGATGGGTGTTCATCTCCCAGAAGATCATTGCACAGATGGAATAGTTTCCCAGCTGTAGCAGAAAGTCTGGAGTTGAGTCTGAGCCCCATCAGAATCTGCTGTGTGACAAAAGCTAGAGTGCCTGGTTTTGTTGGCTCAGAGGACCATGTGTCTCTTAGCAAGTCTTAGGAAGGCAGGATAGGTTCCTAATTTCAGCAGGAGGGCCTAAAGCTGAGGTGACACCCCCTTGGGGTTGCTTAGGACAGACGCTGGAGAGCCTGGTCATGACTCTGAGGTGTGTGCATCAATAAGCAATTTCCTGCCCAGATATTATAGTTCTCCATCTGCAATGGAAAGAGCCAAAGCTGAGACTGGGTCCCCTTGAGATCTGCTGTGTGATGCAGGCTGCCATGTGTACCACATTGGCACAGATGGGTGTGCATCTCCCAGAAGGTTTCTGCACAGAAAACCTTAACTATAGTAGGAGGGAACAGAGCTGAGACTCAGCACTCTTGACATCTGCTGTAGGAAGAGTTTGGAGATCCTAGTTTCAGTTCATAAGGGTGCACGCTGCCCAACAAACTTTCACAGATAGGATCGTTCCCTCACTGTGGTAGAAGTGGCTGGACCTGAGATTGGGCCCCTCCAGGATCTACTGTGGAATGGAGCCTGGTCTCATTGGCTTGAAAGGCATGTGTCTCCTAAGAGGACCCTACACAGATGAGAGAGTTCCACAACTATAGCAGAAGGGGCTGGAGCTGCATGTGAACCCCTTCAGAATCTGTTGTGGGATAGAAGCTAGAGCTTCCTTCTTATGGGCTCAGACAGTATTGCATCTCCCAGAAGTTCTCACAGCATAGATGAGATCGTTTCCTGACTACATCAGGATGGACTAGAACTGAAACTGCCCCCACCCTTGGGATTTGCTGTGGGGGCAGAGGCTGAAGAGTACAGTCTTGTTGCCTCAGAGGAAATTGTGTCTCCCAGAAAGCCTCTGCAAAGAGGGATAGTTCCCTCACTACAGTGGGAGGACCTGGAGCTGAGTCTGGGTCCTCTAGGGATCTGCTGTGGGATAGTAGCTCTGAGCTCAGGATGCAGCTGAGAGTGACTGCAGCTGAGACACAGGACAACTTTCAGGTTCATGCTGAAGGCAGACAAGCCTTTTTGCCAAGGCACTAGTGTGTGCAATTCCTTCTGGACCCCTTGGCCGATGGCTTTGGTTGCATGCTCTAGGCCAGTCAGGGCTATAACCAAGCCCTTTGGGAGACTGAGACATTTCAACGTTTGAACCCAGGAGCAAGCTTGGCAGATCAGCCACTTGGATATGAGTCTGCACTTTCAAAATGATCCTCCAAGGTTTTGGGCTCCTCTGGGGTTTTACAAACTTCTATTTGAATCCTGAAGCTCCTGTAGAGAGACTGTTGACTATGGATGGGTGCAGAATTCTCGTCGCTGGGGAATATGTGCAGGTTACCTTCTATTCTACCATCTTAGCGAAGTCACTCCCTCTCTAGGTTTGTTTTACCAATATGCAATCACAACACTGAAACTGATTTATCGTCTACTGTTAGTAGAAGACAGACTGAAGTTTTAACTGGCATTCAAGACAACTCTTCTGTTGTCTTGAATATGATACATTTTTTTATTATATCAATATTAATTGCATCAACATTTCTTGAAAAGCACATTATTTGCCACTGAAAGAAACATTCTGAAATGAATCGATTTTTCTGGAGACTTTTTTTAGAATGAAAAACAAAAATCATTAAATTCGTACATATACTACTTGTAAGTTGGATAAGAAAATCACTACTCTTCAATTGAAACTTTTTTATAGACTGAAGGATTCTTAAAACAGCTGTAGGAGAAAAACTGGAGATCAACTTTATCTTGTATGTGACAATTATCTAACTTGCTCTAATTCCAATAACATAGCTACAGTTCTAGATAAATACGCAAGCAACATTCAATATTCGAGGGACATTGGAAGGGTATCCTGTCTAAAATTCTCTTAAGCTGCTATTTTCCTTGCTTCCCCAATTTTTTTCTTTGTACCTGAAATATTACCTTTAGTTAAGGTTTTATCCGTGGCCAGTCATGGTGGTTTATGTCTGTAACCCTAGAGCTTTAGGATGCCAGGGCAGGAGCATCACTTGAGGCCAGGAGTTCAACAAAAACCTGGGCAACATAGTGAGACCCTGTCTCTACAAAAATTTAAAACATTAGCTGGACATGGTGGTGTGTGTCTGTAGTTCCATCTAATCAGGAGTCTGAGGCAAGAGGATCTCATGAGCCCATGAGTTCAAGGTTACAGTCAGCTGTGATGCCAGTGCACTCTAGCTTGGGCAATAAAGTGATATCTTATCTCTAAAGAAAAAAATGAAATAAAACAAGAGGAGAGAAAAACCATAGGCATTTGCCAAAATCCATATTTAAAAAATATTCTATTTACAATGTATTTATGATAAAAGATTTCTTTCTCTATATACTTTTCCCCCAAACTCTTCTTTCCCATACTTACTCTTTCTTACATTATTAATAAAAGCATTTTATGTTGTACGTTTTTTGTGAATCCTTGGAGACATCATTGTAAATAGTATTTTAAAGGTTATTTCTAGATGCTAGTTAAATGTTAGTAAACCTTTAGGGAAAGTGACAAGGATACTCAGTGATATGGGGTAAGAATCTTTTAAATATGATGAAATTCCCAGTAACAAATAGTTAACAAGAAAAAACAATTCTTCTGAGTCCTGACAAGATGAATTGCCATGGCTGCTGGTTTACTCCTCAAACCTAAAACCAGAAAAAGAAAAGAGAATGACACTGATGTATTCTGTGACCGAAGACAAATGGTAATAAACTCCTAGGAAGGGAGAAAATATTTAGGACTCTATCTGCAATGGAGACATTGGGATTTGAGGTCAGAAGAGAATTAGATATCACATACTGGGTGACAGCTTTATAGTTGTGCCTTTTTCTCTCCCCTACTTAACCCTGAAGGGGCAGTTGCTTGTATATGCACTATTGTGCACATAAAACTGGTGGTACCAAAGCAGAACCAGCCAGAGGTGACAGGGTGACATCACTACAATGTGGAAGTCCAACTGAGCTGATTATATTTAGAGCAAATAAGTGGGCTGGCCCCTGAGAATTTTCTTCTCCCCATTCTTTATCTAAGCAATTCTAACTGAGAGAAGCAGCTCAGGGCAAAGAACAGAGCCAGGGATCAAAAAAGATATACTGAGAAAATATCAATTCAAGGGTAAGTATTGATGTTGATTTTAAAATAAAACAAAATATAATCTAACAAAAACATCATATGAGTCACGTTATGGGAATTTTTGTTTGAGACAGAGCAACTTTGTGAGGGGGAGTATGGGAAGAGAGTGCACCAGAGGTGGGTGAGTAGCTGGTAATAACAAAGACTCTCTTCCTCGAGTTGTATCCCACATATTTCCCCTAAATTGTCATAGGGGCAAAATCTCTGTGCTGTGTATGACTGTTCCCCTAAGTAACTAATAACAAATCAATGAAGCTGAAGCACTCAGAGGAATGTAAGTTTCCAAGAAAATTTGTTTATAAATAAAAATTGAACTGACTGACAGAAATAATTAGAAGAATTCATGATTTAGTGCATTTATCCAATACATGTTTATTTATTTTTATCATGTTAAAGGTACAGCATCCATCAAAACATTGAAAAAGACAACTCAGAGGATGGAGGCAATTTTTGCAAAACATATGTCTCATTATTAAATCACATATGTGATAGAATATATAAAGAACTTAAAATTCAATAATGAAAGACAAAGACAATAATGAAAACAATTAAAATAGGCAAAGGATCTGAACAGACATTTTCAAAGATGATGTATGTACACATGGCCAATAAGCACATAAAAATGCTCAACATCTGTAGACATAAGTGAAACATAAATTAAAACCATAAAGAGATATCACTCCACACACGTTAGGATGGCTGTAATAGAAAAGATAATAAGAGGGCAGAGCAAGATGGCAGAGTAGAAGCCTATATTATTTGTTTTCCACCACCTCCATTCCCACTGGAACACCAAATTTTAACAACTGTCTTCATACAGAAAAGCACTGTCAAAAGAACCAAAAATCAGGTACCAGCTTGGCAACAGTGGGATAGAGCAACAAACAGGCTCTTGGAGAAACCGAGTCCAGGCCTAGGTTCCTGGACAGCATTTCTGGACATGCACAGGGTCTAGGGAAACCTGTGCATGTCCAGAAACCTGTGCATGGGTTTCTAGGGAAACCTGTGCATGGGTCTTCAGGTCTGACCCAGTGCAGTCCCAGTGGTGGTGACCACAAAGGTACTTGAATCACCACATCTCCAGTCCCAGATGCATCAGAACAGAGAGAGAAATTCTGTATGCATGGGATAAAGTAAGAGAAAAGAACAAGAGTCTCTGTCTGATAATCTAGAGAATTCTCCTGGATCTTATCCAGGATCACCAAGGAAGTACCTTTATGAGTCTACAAAAACCACAGCATTATAAGGCTTGGAGCCCAAGTCCCTTTGAACACCTGGAGAGCTTTCCCAAGAACAGGCACAAACAAACCCAGACTCTGAAGACTGTAATAAATACCAAACTCTTCAATGCCAAGAGCGTAAAGAACACCTACTAGCATCAACACAATCCAGGAAAACGTGACCTTACCAAATGAACTAAATAAGTCACTAGGGACCATTTCTGGAGAAACAAGACAGAGAATTCAAAATAGCTGTGTTGAGGAAACTCAGAGAAATTCAAGATAACACACAGAAGGAATTCAGAATTCTATCAGATAAATTTAACAAAGAGATTTTAATAATTACAAAGAATCAAGCAGAAATTCTAGTGTTGAAAAATGCAAATGACATACTGAAGAATGCATCAGAGTCTCTTAATAGAAAAAATTATCAAGTAGAAGAAAGAATTTGTGAGTTAGAAGTCAGTCTATTTGAAAATACAGTCCAAAGAGACAAAATAAAAAAATTAAAAAAAAATGAAGCATACCTACAAGATCTAGAAAGTAGCATTAAAGGGCAAATCTAAGCGTTATTGGCCTTAAGGAGGAAGTAGAGAAAGAGATAGAGATAGAAAGTTTATTCAAAACAAAAATACCAGAGAAATTCCAAACTTAGAGAAAGATATCAACATTCAGGTACATGAGGGTCATAGAACACAAAGCAGATTTAAGCCAAAGAAGACTACCTCAAAGTGTTTTATAAACAACCTCCTAAAAGTCAAGAATAGGAAAAGGATCCTAAGAGCAGCAAGAAAAATACACAAATAACATGCAAATGAACTCTAATATATCTGGCCGCAGACTTTTCAGTGGAAACCTTATAGGCCGGAAGAGAGTGACATGACATATTTAAAGTGCTACAAGAAAAATTGTTTAGCCTACAATAGCATATCCAGTGAAAATATCTCTCAAACATGAAGGTGAAATAAAGAGCTTCCCAGACCAACAAAAACTGAGGGATTTAATCTATACCAGATTTGTTCTACAAGAAATGCTGAATAGAGTTGTTTATTCTGAAAGAAAATGGTGTTCATGAGCAAGACAATACTATCTGAAGGTACAAAACTCACTGATAATAGTAAGCACACAGAAAAACACAGAATATGATAGCACTGTAATTGTAGTATATAAGCTTGTATTGACTTAAGAAGAAAGACTAAGTGATTAACCAATTAAAAATAATAAATATAACAACTTTTCAAGGCATAGAAAGTACAATAAGACACAAGGAGGAAAAAAAGTAAAATAGCAGGGGGATGAAATTAAAGTGAGGAATTTTTATTATTTTTCTTTCTTTTTGTTTATTTGTTTTGTTTATGCAAAGAGTATTAAGTGTTAACAGCTTAAAATAATGAGTTATAAAACAGTATTGGCAAACTTCATGGTACCCTCAAATCAAGAAACATGCAATGGATATACAAAAAATAAAAAGCAGGAAATTAAAGAATACTACCAGGGAAAATCACCTTCACTAAAAGGAAAATAAGAAAGAAGGAAAGAAAGAAGAGAATACTGCAAAACAACCAGAAAGGAGATAACAAAAGATTGATAAGTTCTTACTTATCAATAATAACATTGAATGTAAATACACTAAGCTCTTCAATGAAAAGATCAAAACACATAGATTAGCTGAATGAATGAAAAAATAGGAATCAATGATCTGTTGCCTAGAAGAACCACATTTCATCTATAAATACATAAGAAAATTGAAAATAAAGGGCTGGAAAAAGATATCCATCTAAATGGAAACCAAAAAAGAGCAGATTTGCTATACTTATATCAGATAAAATAAATTTCAAGGCAAAAACTGTGAGAAGAGAAAAAGAAGATCATTATGTAATGGTAAAGGGGTCAATTCAGCAAGGGTATATAATTATTATAAATATATATGTGCTCAACAGTGCAGCACCCAGATATATAAAACAAATATCACTAGAGCTAAAGAGAGAGGGAAATCCCAATACAATACTAGCTGTAGACTTTAACACCCCAGCTTCAGCACTGGACAGATCTCTCAGAAAATAAAGAAACATTAGACTTACTCTGCACTATAGACCAAATGAATCTAGTAGATATTTACAGAACATTTTACCCAATGGCTGCAGAACACACATTTTTTTTCTCAGCACATAATTGTTTTCAAG
Source organism: Piliocolobus tephrosceles (assembly GCF_002776525.5). Lineage (NCBI taxonomy): Eukaryota > Metazoa > Chordata > Mammalia > Primates > Cercopithecidae > Piliocolobus > Piliocolobus tephrosceles. Next base: position 77,067,392 of record NC_045436.1, on the reverse strand, counting down.
AATAGTCTATATATTGGCTCAAAAAACAAGTCTGAAAACATTTAAAAAAATGAGATAATATCAAGCATCTTCTCTGACCACAATGAATGAAACTAGAAATCAATAACAGGAGGAATGTTGCAAACTATACAAACACGTGGAAATAAACAACATGCTCCTGAAAGACTAGTGGATAAATAAAGAAATTCAGAAGGAAATTGACAAATTTCTAGAAACAAATAATGGAAACACAAAATATCTAAACCTATGGGATATATCAAAAGCATTACTAAGAGGGAAATTCATGGCTCTAAGTGCCTACATCAAAAAAGAAGAATAACTTCAAATAACCCACTGATGCATCTTAAAGAACTGGAAAAGCAAGAGCAAATTAAAGTAAAAATTAGTAGAAAAAAATAAATAATAAAGATCAGAGAGAGATAAATGAATTTGAAACGAAGAAAATAATACAAAAGATCAATGAAACAAAAGTTGTCTTTTGAAAAGACTAAACTGACAGACATTTAGACAGACTAACAGAGAAAAAAAGATCCAACAAAATAAAATCATAGATTAAAAAGGAGACATTACACTGATACCACAGAAATTCAAAGGATTATCAGTGGCTATTATGAGCAACTATAGGCCAATAAATTGTCAAATCTAGAGGAAATGAATGGATTCCTAGATTCATAAAACCTGCCAAGATTGAGAACATGTGATGCTTATATTCCTGGGCATCACATGTTCTCATTTATTTGTGGGAGCTAAAAATCAGAACAATTGAACTTATAAATATAGGGAATATAAGGACGGTTACCAGAGGCTGGGAAGAGTAGTGAGGAGGATTTGGGGGGAGGTGAGGAATGTCATTGGGTACAAAAAAAATAGAATGAATAAAACCTAGTATTTGATAGCACAACAAGAGGACTATAGTCAATAATAATTTAATTTCACATTTTCAAACAAGTAAAAGAGTATAATTGGACTGTTTGTAACACAAAAGAGAAATGCTTGAGAAGATGGATACTCCATTTTCCATGATGTGATTATTATACATTGCATATCTATACCAAAATATCTCATGTACTCCATAAATCTATACATCTACTATATGCCCATAGAAAATGAAATAAAAATAAAAGAAGAAAAAGAAGAGATAATAATCGTTGGTAAGGATGTGAAGGAATTGAAACCTTCATATTTAGCTGATTGGAATGAAAAATAGTACAGTCATTTTGGAAAACAGTTTGACAGACTATTCAAACGTGGTTAAACATGGAGTTTGCATATAACTCAGCAGTTCTATACCTAGGTATATTCTTGTCTACAAGACAAATTAAAACACAAGCCCAAACAAAAGTTTGTATATGAATATTAATAGCAGTACTATTAGAAACAATACAGATGTTGATCAACTTATGAATGGATTAAAATGTGGAATACCCATACAAAGGATATTATTGAGCAACAAAAAATGAAGTCCTGATGTATGTTACAACATGGATGGACCTTGAAAACATTATTCCAAATGAAAGAAACCAGGTACAGAAGACCACATTTTGCATGATTCTACTTACATAAAATGCCAATATACGTAAATCTATAGAAGCAGAAAATACATCAGGGTTGCCCAGATCTGACAAAATTGGAAGGAAACAGGGAGTGACTGCTAATGGGTACAGGGTGTGCTGGGGGGGGATAATGAAAAATTTTTAAATTTATTGTGGTAATGATTGCACTACTGTGAACATACTAAAAAACCATTAAGTTGTATACTTTCAAAGGATAAATTTTATGTTATGTGCATTATTACTCATTAATTTTTTTAAGAAAGTACTAAGACAAATAGATAAAACAAAAAAAGAAGTTAGTGACTTGAGAGATTCGGTTGAGGAATTTCACAGAAGCAATAGGAGCATTAGAGTGGATTAAAGATGGTAATTATAAAATGTATAAAGGATAGACTTGAAAGGGTCAATGTTCATGTATAGGAGTCCCAGAAGAAGGGGGTAAAATTTAAGGCATATCTAGGCACGAGGGGAGGGGAAGAATAAGAAGGAGATTATTGTATGCAAAGACATCTGTTTTGTTGAAAAAATAGATAGCTTAACAAACTAAGAGAGACAAATAACACAAATATGAGTATTAAAAAGTTGTCAACATCATACAAATTAAAATCAAATGTATAATTTAATCTGTCAGCTAAAAAATATATCTTTAAAGTGATACAAGCAAAGAGAAAAATAGAAATCAAAACTAAAGGGAAATAGAAAACATAAGATGTCAGAAATAAATCCCAATAAAACAATAATTACAATATACAATATAGATTAACTCAATGATCAATAAACAGCAACTCTCATATTGGATGTTAAATCAAAAATAAGTCCAGTGGTATATTTATCGAGAGAGACAGATTGATAATATAGGATAAAGAAGTGTTGGAAATGAAGGATGAACTTAAGTTCGGCTTTAGCTGCCACATTTTTTTTTCAAAATCTGTTATTTGATATTGGGTTTTGTCTCAGACTTTGGAAGGACACATAGCTGACTGTTCACTTTAATATTATTCTTCCATCCTTTCTTGATTTATATTCATATGATATTTTCAAACAAGATGAAACATCAGGTTTTACATATCTAAAAGACAGCTTGAGGCAAATGCACTCTTTAATACCAACTTAACAGAACTTATTAACAATGAAGTGTGGCTTGCATAAAAATAGGTTAGTTGTAGGTATCTGCTGAAATTTCTCTGCCTTTATCGTTCAGATTTTTTTTATAAGTCCACCTGCAAAGGTTCTCTCTTGTCAGAAAGATTCAGAGTCAGTTTTATAACCTATCTATTGATCATCTCTCTATATAGATTTTGTGTCCAATGATCTTAAATATGTATTTTCAAATATTCAGAAACATATTCAAGGGGTACACAAAGCCTCTGAGTAATTGCACAAATTATATTGTGCTATCACGTTGTCTAAATCTGGATTTCAACGAGTGATATGTTTTTAATTTGGTAAAATAACTTGGTAATATGACCATTAACAGCTGAAAATACCTGGCGTCAGACACTCTCACTTTTCTACTAGCTTCAGTGGAAAGTGGGTATCTATTTAATATCCTAAGTGTGCAGTATCATGCCTGCAGGAGCAGTCTAGCAGCTAACAGTGCTAAGAAATTATTTCTACATTAAAGTGTCAAACTTCTCAAATTTGACCGCTAAACAAAATTACAATAAAATTATCATTTTGGGATGAAATATCACATTATCACATTTGTTATTTGGTGGTGATATTTGACCTTTGCCTCAGTCTTGGTCGAATACTAGATTTACATTCAACTGCTCTCTATTTGATAAAATTATGTAATCAGTATGTTTCTCTAAGTAAATATATAGAAAAATACACTCCAAGCAAATATCATTCAATAGAAAACCTGGGGTAGCAATTATAAAATCAGACTAACAAGTCTTTATAGCCGGTAAATATATATTCATTTCAAGCACACATGGTCTAATCAAAAATGTTACTGTGATTAAGTTTGCAAATAAAATTTCAAAAAATAACTAGCAAAATGATATAACTTTAAAAATTCATAATTTAGTTGCAATAAAATTTGAAGCTAAAGGATGATAACTAAAAAAAATTATACATATGGAAACTAAAAAAGCACTAATAATTTTGGGGCTTATGCGGCACAGAGAAAACAATATGTGGCAATCTGGATGGAAATGGAGGACATTATGTTAAGTGAAATAAGCCAGGTACAGAATGAAAAATATCGCATGTTCTCATTCACATGTGGGAGCTAAAATATAAAAAATTGAACTTGGAGACCAAGAGTAGAATGATGGTTTTCAGAGTCTGGGAAGGGTTTTAGGGAGGTAGAATAAAGAGGGGATTGTTAATGTGGACAAAAATACAGTTAGATAGCAGGAATAAGATCCAGTGTTCTGCAGCACAATAGGGTGACTACAGTGAGCAATAATTTATAGCATATTTCAAAATAACTAAAGGAATCAAAGTTTCCTAACAAAAGGAAATTATAAATGCTTGAGGTGGTAGATACTTCAGTTACCCCACATTACACATTGTATGCTTTTATCAAAATATCGCATGTACTCCATATGTAAAACTATTATGTAAACACAACAATTAAAACTAAATTTAAAAAAATGAATAAACAAAAAAGTCACTAGAAACAACCGAAATATTCAGCAGCAGAAGTTTGGTTAAATCAATTAAAATATAGCCCTATGATGGAACAGTAATAACTATTAGAACAGTGCTGTAGAGTAATGACACAGAAAAATAGCCATGCTATACAATTAACTAAAAAAGAAACCATTTGTAGTATTTGAGCACCAATAATAACTGTATTTTATAAAAACTTATTGATATATGTGCATAAAATGAAAATAAAATATTTTAAAATCAGCTTGTAGAGAGAAATTTGTAGTTTATATTTAAAATGATTGAATGCCAAGGAGCCAAATATGTAACCCAAAAATAAGAAAATAGCAACAAAATAAACTCATACAATAAAATAGAGAAAAATGTGGAACAGATACAGAAAATTGAAAATCAGTTTTTTGTAAAGAACCACAAATGAGGCAATCCTATAGCAAAACAGATCAAGAAAATATGTAGAGAATGTTAAAAGAGAACTAGTCAGACATAACGAGGTTAAAACATGCTAAAAATATTGAGAACAGTAATACATTTGAAAACTGAAAAGTATAAAAACAATTATTTAAAAATATATGCCAAAATTGGTATAACAAAAAATGAACCCTTGATATTATTGAAACTGCTAAAAAGCTAAAAAGGCAAGAATAATTTAAGGGCCAAATCTTGTAAAATATATACTAAACAACAAAGACTCCAGATTCAGACAATTTTTATGAATATATAGTATCAAAATTATCTTCAGATGATATGATTATCTGCATAGTCCAACAGAATCAACAACTAATTAAAGCTAAAAGAGTTAGCTCAATATGAAATAGTCTTACAAATATTATTAGCATTTTTCCAATCTACTACTAAGCAACTAGAAACTGCAATTGAGAACACAAGAAACTGACACTTAGGAACTTAGACATCTGAGCTCTTGTTCCTACTGTAGCTATTAGGAGAGCGCTAATATGTCACTTAATGAATGTTTGTTGATAATCAAATATTGCAAAGCACCATTCTAGGTGATCAGCATACAAAGTTGTCAAAAAGACAAAATATCAGCCTTGCTTTAAGGGAACTGCCAAGTAAAATGAGAAAGATAGGTATCAAGGAGAGTAAGTTTTTATGTTTACATGTAATATAATAATAAAACACATTTTTTCTTAACAATATTCCTTTTAAAACTAAGTTTCCAACTAAAGTAAAGATTCATAAAACATTTTTTTTTCCACTTGAGAATACTAGTAACTTTCTTTGAAATATCTATCCAATTATCTGACATCAATTAAGCATTCGTTGTAACCTTGTAACCTTGCAGGTCTTTTAGACAGAAACTAGAAAATATATTTCTTGACGACGAGGTCCTTAGAAACTAGCTAAGGAGATAAAACACAGGCACACCTAACAACGTGATAGCAATTACAAAATAACAATTATCTTGTGCAGTATAATCCCTGCAATGAGAGCTAAGTAGAAGCCAATCTAAATTATTAAAATATATACATTTTTCTTCCAAGAATATGAAGCAGCTCACACGAAGCTAAACAATGTTCCATAAATTAAAGTATGCTAAGTAATTATGCATAAATAAGCATGATTTAATTTTGAAATATTAAGCCATATGTAAGGATATTTTTTCCAAATTCCAAAACCATGCCTACTGCTCTGGTTAGGTATTCAAACCCTAGTTTTTGACATGAATGATGCCATTTAAGTGTTGGCTCCTAAAAAACCTGTCCCCAAGTACTTTCACATTCCTTGTTCACATGATTTCTATTCCTGTAGTAATAATTTATAAGGAAAAATAAACATGAGTCCCCAAACTTTCTATTTAATGATAATTCATCATGTTATGGTAAAATCCAATTAAAGGCAGTTTTTTGTACAAATTAAATCTGTACAAAGTAAAATCTCTGAATTTATTTAGAATAACACTACCAGTTGCTTTTATATATAATTACATAATAATCTCAATGAAAGATGAAAAATGAGAAAATATTTTATCATTTCACATAAATTTAATGATCAAGCAAAGTGAGTTATTGAAAAGGTTTTTCCTAGTTTTAGTGTTGTGCTTACAAACCAGTCAGAGGGAGGTGGAAACAGACATCCTAATTTAGAGCTTGTTGATTTCTTTTTTTTTTTTAATTAATACTTTAGTAGATTTATTTTTTTATATATGTATTTTCTTTTTTTAATTATACTTTAAGTTCCAGGATACATGTGCACAACGTGCAGGTTTGTTACATACGTATACATGTGCCATGTTGGTGTGCTGCACCCATTAACTTGTCATTAACATTAGGTATTCCTCCTAATGCTATCCCTCCCCCCTCCCTCACCCCACAACAGGCTCTGGTGTGTGATGTTCCCCACCCTGTTTCCAAGTGTTCTCATTGTTGAATTCCCACCTGTGAGTGAGAACATGCAGTGTTTGGTTTTCTGTCCTTGCAATAGTTTGCTGAGAATGATGGTTTCCAGCTTCATCCATATCCCTACAAAGGACATGAACTCATCCTTTTTTATGGCTGCATAGTATTCCATGGTGTATATGTGCCCCATTTTCTTAATCCAGTCTGTCACTGATGGACATTTGGGTTGATTCCAAGTCACTGCTATTGTGGATAGTGCCACAATAAACATACGTGTGCATGTGTCTTTATAGTAGCATGATTTATAATCCTTTGGGTATATACCCAGTAATGGGATCGCTGGGTCAAATGGTGTTTCTAATTCTAGATCCTTGAGGGATCGCCACAGTGTCTTCCACAATGGTTGAACTAGTTTACAGTCCCACCAACAGAGTAAAAGTGTTTCTGTTTCTCCACATCCTCTCCAGCACCTGTTGTTTCCTGAATTTTTAATGATCGCCATTCTAACTGCTGTGAGATGGTATCTCATTGTGGTTTTAATTTGCGTTTCTCTGATGACCAGAGATGCTGAGCATTTTTTCTTGTGTCTGTTGGCTGCATAAATGTCTTCTTTTGAGAAGTGTGTGTTAATATCCTTCAGCCACTTTTTGATGGGGTTGTTTGATTTTTTCTTGTAAATTTGTTTAAGTTCCTTGTAGATTCTGGATATTAGCCCTTTGTCAGATGGGTAGATTGTAAAAATTTTCTCCCATTCTGTAGGTTGCCTGTTCACTCTGATGGTAGTTTCTTTCGCTGTGCAGAAGCTCTTTAGTTTAATTAGATCCCATTTGTCAATTTTGGCTTTTGTTACCATTACTTTTGGTGTTTTAGACATGAAGTCCTTGCCCATGCCTATGTCCTGAATTGCATTACCTAGGTTTTCTTCTAGGGTTTTTATGGTTTTAGGTCTAACATTTAAGTCTTTAATCCATCTTGAATTAAATTTTGTATAGGGTGTAAGGAAGGGATCCATTTTCAGCTTTTTACATATGGCTAGCCAGTTTTCTCAGTACCATTTATTAAATAGGAAATCCTTTCCTCATTGCTTGTTTTTGTCAGGGTTGTCAAAGATCAGATGGTTGTAGATGTGTGGTATTATTTCTGAGGACTCTGATCCGTTCCATTGGTCTATCTCTCTGTTTTGGTACCAGTACCATGCTGTTTTGGTTCCTGTAGCCTTGTAGCATAGTTTGAAGTCAGGTAGCATGATGCCTCCAGCTTTGTTCTTTTGGCTTAGGATTGTCTTGGCAATGTGGGCTCTTTTTTGGTTCCATATGAACTTTAAAGTAGTTTTTTTCCAATTTTGTAAAGAAAGTCATTGGTAGCTTGATAGGGATGGCATTAAATCTATCAATTACCTTGGGCAGTATGGCCGTTTTCACGATATTGATTCTTCCTATCCATGAACATGGTATGTTCTTCCATTTGTTTTTGTCCTCTTTTATTTCATTGAGCAGTGGTTTGTAGTTCTCCTTGAAGAGGTCCTTCACATCCCTTGTAAGTTGGATTCCTAGGTATTTTATTCTCTTTGAAGCAATTGTGAATGGGAGTTCATACATGATTTGGCTCTCTGTGTGCTATTGGTTTATAAGAATGCTTGTGATTTTTGCACATTGATTTTGTACCCTGAGACTTTGCTGAAATTGCTTATCAGCTTAAGGAGATTTTGGGCTGAGACGATGAGGTTTTCTAAATATATAATCATGTCATCTGCAAATACGGACAATTTGACTTCCTCTTTTCCTTATTGAATGCCCTTTGTTTCCTTCTCCTGCCTGATTGCTCTGGCCAGAACTTCCAACACTATCTTAAATAGGAGTAGTGAGAGAGGGCATCCCTGTCTTGTACCAGTTTTCAAAGAGAATGCTTCCAGTTTTTGCCCATTCGGTATGATATTGGCTGTGGGTTTGTCATAAATAGCTCTTTTTTTTTTGAGATACATCCCATCAATACCTAGTTTATTGGTTTATTGGGAGTTTTTAACATAATGAACTCGCTGATTTCTAAGGTGTTAATATCTCTGTGGTCAATATGACTGTGGTCAATATCAAACTACCAATGGTTTATTAGAATTCCTTAATATTGACAGCATTTCTTTAATACTTAATACAACTCAGCATACCACCATGTTTTTTTAAATTTTTTTAAAATTTTATTTAATTTTTAATTTTTGTGGGTATATAGCAAGTTTATATATTTATGGGGTGCATGAGATGTTTTGATACATGCCTGCAATGTGAAATAGGCACATGATGGAGAATGAGGTTTCCGTCACCTCAAGCATTTATCTTTTGAGTTACAAACAATCTAATTATACTTTTTTAGTTATTTTTAAATGTTCAATTATCCTTGACTATAGTGATCTTGCTGTGCTATCAAATAGTAAACCTTATTTATTTCTTTAAACTATTTTTTGTGCCCATTAACCATCTCCACCTCCCCAGCATCGGACCCCCACTACCCTTCCCAGCTTCTGGTAACCATTCTTTTACTCTTTATGTCCACAGGTTCAACTCTTTTAATTATTAGATCCCACAAATAAGTGCAAACATACAATATTGTCTTTCCATGTCTGGCTTATCTCACTTAACATATGATCTCCATTTCCATCCATGCTGTTGCAAATGACTGGATCTTATTCTTTTTCATGGCTGAATAGTACTCAATTGGGTATATGTAGCAGATTTCCTTTATCCACTCATCTGATGATGGGCACTTAGGTTGCTTCCAAATCTTAGCTATTGTAAACAGTGCTGCAACAAGCACAGGACTGCAGATATCTTTTTGAGATACTGATTTCCTTTCTTTTGGGTATATACCCAGCAGTGGGATTGCTGGATCATATGATAGCTCTATTTTTAGTTTTTGCGAGGAACCTCAAAACTGTTCTCCATGGTGGTTGTACTAATTTACCTTCCCACCAATGGTATCTGAGGGTTCCCTTTTCTCCACATCCTTGCCAGCACTTGTTATTGCCTGTCTTTAGGATACAAGCCATTTTAACTGGGGTGAGGTGATATCTCATTGTAGTTTTGATTTGCATGTCCCTGATGATAAATGCTCTTGCACACCTTTTCACATGCTACCACCTATATTTTAAAAGCACACTCTCTCCATCATCTCTTGGAGTTACTACATCTCTTCTCATTTGGATTACTGGAAAGCAGTGAGGAGCTGTGTTTTACAGATAATTCAAGTGTCAAAATGTCATATGTTTCATATATTTTTTCAGGAAAAAATTTTTGCAAATGTCATCTGAGATATTTAAAATCTTACTCTCTATGAAAACATACCCTTAACCACCATTTGCATTTAAAATAAAGTTTGAATTTTGTGACAGGATATATGTATGGGTTTTGTATTTGTTAATGACATGTTTTCTATATTTTACTGAGTTTTCATACTTCACAGAGTAGCCTCATCTGAGCGAAGACTCAATCTTCTCCTCAATATCCTCCAGCCAAATTCATTTCTCTCAAATGTTCTTTCTGTGTTAGCCTAAAAAACCCCATTGTTTCATAAAAACTCCGCACTTACTTGTTGCAAGACAGTTGGACTTGGTTTATTTAAGATTCCACTGTATGGGTTATTGATGACAGAAATGTTGGAGAGCCAGAGCCAGATCCTATTCTTCGTAACAATTGTTCTGTGAATATTTTTTCATCAGGCTTCAGATAACTGCCAGTTCTCTGGGGCCCTTTGATATAAGTAGGTTAGTGCCACAAACAGGTAGTAGTGCACTGGCTTTGAGCTTGGCATGTCTGGAAAGCAAGAGAAAATGTAGACAGTTTGATAGCCTGAATTTCCAGCTGTCTGCCTCCTTTGTACACAGAGAAATAAGGTTGACACCCTGATTATTTTCGTTTTCCAGAAACACTATGGGAAATGTACTCTTTTAAATTACAATGGCAGTTTTATGTTAAATCTTTTGTTAAGGTATTTACATTTAGTCTCCATAAATCTTGATAGGCCTCTTAGAAGAGCCAAGAATATGACATGCAGTAATGCAACATGAGGAGGGGCCCATTGAGGATTTACAGAGATTAAAATGTTTTGAAAATGTGTTGAAAATAAATGTACATAAAAAAGACACAGATTAAAAGTATCAATTTTGATAAGAAAAGGAAAAATAACTAATTTATATCCTGGGCCATGGACAAATATATGTAACATATTTTGAAATCTCAAAGAATGAATTCCCTGGGGGAAGTTTTTTTCCTTTGATACACTATGTTATTAAAAATAAAAGTACCAGTAATGAGGGAAGGTATGATCTTACATGTATGGGTTTGAAAGTATCTGTAAAGATGTTTATGCCTTTACAAACATGACTGAATAGAAATGAAGTTGGTTTTGATGAGATGGCAATTTCTACTTGAATTGAACAATGATTTATTGATTATGTAACATATTCAAATTATCCTATAGCTTCTATGGTGACCACAGATTTGAAGAAACTGCATGCCCTTAGCCATTAAGAGCTTTTAATTTAGTAGAAGATATAAAATTATTTATAACTATTTTACTATGTGACAGGCCATGTTAAGAGCTTTATGGTAGTACAAATAGGCCATGAGAATTTGGCAAAGGAAGGAGTTAGATCTGGGCAGAGGGTACCTAGGAATACTTTGGTAAACATCTATCTTTGAAGCAGAATATTAAAAGACACCTCAGAGTTGTGTAGGAGATATCTGGGGAGCAGGGACATTCAAAATGTAGAACTTCTCTTTTTGTTGTTCATTTATTAATCAAGCTTTATTGATTGTTCTATTTAATGCCGGACACTGTTTGAGATGCCGGTAGGTAGCCTGGGAAAAGCCTGGGCTCTGCCCTCAAAGATATGATGTTGACTGTTCAAGTCAGGGAACCAATTTATCTTTGTTCATTTTTCATCCTGCAGTATAAATATATTGATACAAATTTTTAAAAATTGTCTTTAACTGAGAGTTCTAAATGGAGAAGATAATGGAGGGAGCAAAGGTAGGAAATTCATGAATCGGAGAAGACGGCATGTAAGTGTGGTGGAATAGGGAAGAGCTCAGGTATGCCTTTATTTAATGCCAACAGAATTCTTGATCGTTAGCACCATGCTGTGAGGTACCACGCATACAAGCATACCTGATATCTTCCTTTAAACACTCTTCTCTTATTGGTGACAATAATTATTTTAAGGGATAACGTTATATTTAGTGATAATCATTCTGTTGACTTCTTCTTAATAAACAAATTTAGAAAGAGAATTACTTGCCATTGTAAAACTATTTAAATTTATTAAAATATTTTGTGTGTGAGCAAAAACTGCACTTAACCAATTGTATTAGTTTCCTGTTGATGCTGTAACAAGTTACCACACCCTTAGCAACCTAAAACAACACAAATTTATTACCTTACACTTCTGGAGACCAGAAGTGAAAAATGGGTTTCATGAAGCTACAACCAAACTGTTGGGCAGGGCTGTCTTCTTTCTGGAGCCTGCAGAGGAGAATCTCCTTCCTTATGTTTTCCTGCTTCTAGAGTCTGTGCTCCTTCCTTCTTCAAACCCAGCAATTACACCATTCCAACCTCTGCTTTCCTTATTACAGCTCCTCTCACTCTCCTGACTTCTGCTTTTTTTTTTTTTTTCTTCACTTACAGAGACCCTTGTGCTTACATTGGGCACACCTGGACAATCCAGGCAACCTTTCCATCACAAGACCCTTAATTTAAGTACATCTTCAAAGTCTATTTTTTTTTTTTCCTGTAAAGTGACATTTTCATATATTACAGGGATTGGGGCACGGACATTTTGTGGGAGGTCGTTATTCTGCCTATCATACCAATTACAAATGTTATGGATTTTTATTTTATTTTGAGATGGAGTCTCGTTCTGTTGCTGAGGCTGGAGTACATTGGTGAGATCTCAGCTCACTGCAACCTCCGCCTCCCGGGTTCAACCTCCTCCCTCACCCTCCTGAGTGGCTGGGATTACAGGCACCTGCCACCATGCACAGCTAATTTTTGTATTTTTAGTAGAGACAGGGTTTCACCATATTGGCCAGCCTGGTCTTGAACTCCTGACCTTGTGATCTGCCTGCCTTGGCCTTCCAAAGTGCTGGGATTATAGGCATGAGCCACGGCACCCGGCCAATTTTTATGTTTTATAATTTGTTCTTTGTTTCACTGCTCTACACTGAAATCACAAATGAACAGAATTGAAAGAAAATTAAGTTCTATTTCTTTGTAAAATCATTGTGTTTTATTTATTTCTAATCTAACAAACTGAATATAAGAATTCTAGTCTAAATAAACACAGGGTTTTCACAGGCAATAGAGAAATGAACAGCACCAAGAGTGCGCTTGAACAATCCTGAGATGCTGTGAATTTACACCTGATATGAACATGTATAGTTGAGTTCACATATATCAGTGGCAACTGTATAAATGGAATTTGCCTGAAATCACTTTAATGTAGGAAATAGTATTTATTAAAGGATACGCAATAAAAATGTGCTCGTGTTAATCTTATTTGTAGATTAGTAAAACTCAAGAGTAACTGCAGCAATCGTTTAAAATTTAGATTAACAAAAGTGTTTTTTTTTTTTTCATGGAGGAGTAATTTACCCCAACATTCTTTAGAGTCGCTGGTGTGTGGTGATAATGAAAAGCAGAGTGATGTGCTTCTCTTTATTGCCTGTACGCCAGGGGATTGTTCCTGTTGCCCTATACTTGGTTTGCTGCTGGATCAGTTGCATTCTTTCCAGGTGTGTTTTTTTTTAAATGCATGTTTATCAAAGTCTTATCTTAGCACGTAGCAGTAAGTGCCACTATATACTAAGACATATGCATTCCTAAAAATCACTGTAAAAATTCACATAATCAAGATCTCAGTGCTTATAGGAAAAATGAGGTTAGAGGCAAAACACTCAAAATTCTCTTCAGTGATACATACAAAAATATATAAGAATCTAATAAAATGGTTGCATAGTTTACAGATTTTAAATGGTAAACAAATAGATAAATGGTTAAATATGGCACTTCGCATTGATAGATCTGAAGTTTACTTGGAAATGGACCTCAGAAGCATTGTGGCTTGAGAATTATTGTGACATGGTGAAGGAGGGTGTTTGAAATCAGTTGGAAATTTGTAATGCCAGATATGGACAGGTGTGGCTCCTAACACACTCAGTGAATTTAGATAATTGGTCAATGTTTGAGGTGTGCATGCTTGTGCATGTTATTTTTTAGTTTTTTACTTTTTGAGACAGGGTCTCACTCTTTCACCCAGGCTGAAGTGCAGTGATGCAACCTTAGCTCACTGTGGCCTTGACTGCTCAGGCTCAAGTAACCCTCTCACAGCCTCTTGAGTACCTGAGAATAAAAGTACACACCGCCACACCTGGGTAAATTTTGTAGTTTCTGTAGATATGGGGCCTCGCTATGTAGCCTGGACTGGTCTTGTACTCCTGGGCCCAAGTGAACCTCCTGCCTTGGCTTCCCAAAGTGCTAGGATTATAGGTGTGAGACACAGTACCTGGCCCTGTGTGCATTTTATATATGCTTATGTGGTTTGCTTCAGGAAAGTGCAGCTTTCTGACATCACCTAGCTTTTCTTCACTGATGAAATTGTGGATGAGCAAATATGAAATTTATGTTATGCTCACATTGTTTCTTAACGTAGCAATCTTATTGGAACAAACTTGTGTTTTCAAAGCAAGCATTATAGCAGAACCTACTATAATGTCACTTAATCTGTGAGTGGCAACATGAAGAAATATAAAATCCTGTTTTCCAATCTGTAGATTAGAGAACAGGCTTTGTATTGGTAGATCAAATGGTTTCATGTAAGCGACACAACACCCATCATAAAAATTCCTTTTCCAACAGGCTCAGGTGTCACTAACAGATCCTAGTACTTTCCCCTCTTAGGTCTTAACTTGACTTCATAATCTTTTTCAAGACAAAGTTCCTGGAAGTGACTGCCAATCAATGAGAGTTGACATCAAAAGTTGAGTTTTTGTGTGTGTGTGTGCCATCATTGGTAGTAGAAAAAAGCATGAGTTCCAATTTGGACTTGAGTTCAAATCTTGGCCCTTAGCTCTAACTTGTGTCTTGAAGAGCTACCTAAACTCTCTTGGTTTCTCTTTTCTATAAAACTAAGCTAATAATGCCTATTTTAAATGGTGCGAGAATGAAATAAGAACATATAGACCGAGTACTAATACAGTGCCTGCATATCTGCCTTGAGTAGGTTCCTTAAATTTCCCTTAACCAAATAAAGAGAGAAACAAATTGACTTTGAGCCTTGGGTTGGGAGTAGAGGGTAAAAAGAAGGTGTGTCAGAAAACATGTAAACCAAAGTGACCATCTTTGTTTCAGCGTGGGTGCTTTACTGTGCACTGTACATAAAGACAGATCAAGTTGAGTGAAATGTTCCCATACCATAGACACATGGAACATGTTATCTGAGTTCACATGGCAATCCTAGGTGAGATACAGATCCACTGAAATTTTTCTTATCACTTCTTGTCGTCTGCCCTAGCCACAAGCCAAGGCTCTGCAAGTCAACTTTGAACGAAATATGTTGGCGGCTACTCGTGACAGGTGTCTATGACATGAATTTTAAAGCTAAATCCAAAGCCAAAGATCTCAGTGGAAAATGCTTGGTTCTTCTCATACTAAAAATGGTGATAATTCATTATATGAACTCAGGCATGTTAGACTGAAGTTGAAAGGTCACAATCATTCCTTAAGGATACCATAAAAAAAATCAAGCAAATGCACCAGGGAAACTCCTATTTTATTCAAGAAATAAAGAAATAGCTAAGCATTCAAATAATTTTAAAAGATACTGATGAAAGGTAATCTGCATATTTCTTTCAGTGAAATAGAGACCATTTTAAAACTGATTACAATCTGGCAGAAAGGTAGGTATGTATTCTACCTTTATGCTCTAGGATGTAAATTGCCTAGCAACAATTTTTGCTATCAAAGACACCACATTCTAAAGCTTTAGTCCTCATTTCAGAGACAGAGACCTCTTTTTTGTATTGTAATCTTTA
This sequence comes from Piliocolobus tephrosceles, assembly GCF_002776525.5. Classification (NCBI taxonomy): domain Eukaryota; kingdom Metazoa; phylum Chordata; class Mammalia; order Primates; family Cercopithecidae; genus Piliocolobus; species Piliocolobus tephrosceles. The sequence goes on along the minus strand of NC_045436.1, from coordinate 77,051,783 downwards.
GACAAGAAGATTCATGCCCATAAACATATGCACAATAATAAAGCTGCCCAGGAAAGTGAAATGGAATGTTGGCAGAATGCAGTGTTGTTTCTGCCATGGCTATGCCAGTTACATGATACCTACTGGAATTGTTGGCTGAAACACTTTTTCAATTCAGGGGAATTGAATACCAGTGAGGGTCCATGTTCTGGTGTAAAAATGGCAGTGCTCAGCTAAAGTCAAATAAAAGTCAGAGCTCTAGGAAAGTATAAGAGGAAATTATTTCTGCTCCAAGCTAATTCTAAGACTATAGAAATTCAGGCCAAACCCAGCCTGAGTTTAAACTAAATAAGGCATCAGATATGTTTTCTTTAATAGTGAGGAGGAATTTTATACTTTTAAAAATCTTTTTTACTGTGAAAATGCTGATTTTTGATTATTCTAGGCAACTATACTTCATGGGATAAAGAAAATACAGTATCACTATCTGTTTTTTCAACCAGACAAAAAGTTGTGGGTTAAATGTCTGATGTATAGAGAAGATACATACTAGTCTGCTAACCCAATAGTTCTAGAATGTGGAATGAAATTATACTCACTCCCCTGAACAGTTAAAGGACAGAAATTCACCTGGTGCCTGGAGTGTTTTTGTAATAAACCTCTAGGAGTACACTGTTAGAATATTCCAATGACTGCTGGAGATTCTCTATTTTCGTGTGGCAACAGGTCTGATGGAAAGCAGCAGATAGTTTATTGGTGTGTCAAGGTGGCACCAGCGTCCGGTGAAATTGACATCCTGCTGGAAGATGTCACTTAATATGACATAATCTAGACTACCCACCTAAACCCAGTTGACTTGCCATCTGCTCCGCAGTGAAACTGGCACGGTCTCTAAGAGGAAACATACTGCCATCCTATATAATGGCCTTTGGGATGGAAAGCCAATTGACCATGTTAAGTTATGTTGATTAATTGTTGATGTTAAAATCAAGATTCCAAGCCAGAAAAAGAAAACAATTATAAGAATCTTGTTCATTCTGGATTTTTAGTCTGAAAATGTGTTATAATATTAGAACTCATATTTATATTAAAATATTTATGTCTATATGTATTTGCCACCAATAATTACATGCTTCCAGATCTTGAGATAAATTACTAATTTTGTAGTTTTACACACACCACACATATACACATGCACACATGCACATGCATGCAGACATATTTGTGCTTGCACTTGCTATACTATGACCTATCTGAACATTTTAAGATATATTCCTCATAGGCAATTATTTCTCTGCTAAAAGAAAATGACCCCTGTAGCGGTACTCATTAACTCACATAAGTGTACTCTTCTCCATACAGTTCCCTTTCAAAGGGATCACTGTGTCAGAAGCAGCATAGCACCAGGAACACAGAATGAGATGTGTGATTATCATTCTTATTTCATACTACATAAAATGATCTCCATGAACTTCTTAGGCTATAACTTGTTGACTCTTGGACTCTGCAGCCATCAGAGCTGCAGTTTTTCTCAGTGTGTGTTCTTTACCTCTCCACAATGTGCTATGACATGTAAGTCTTTCTTCCTGTAGTTTGTGGCTAGTATGTACTTATGCCCATCTATTTTATGTTTAAGTACACACCCATATTATCCTTCACATAGAGAGATCAGTTTTTCTTTTGCCTGTATCATATTTAAATTGGTTGTATTGGTTTCTTCACGAATTTTCTAACCAATCTGTGTTTCATCTAAATGACAAGTGAACCTATGTTTGGGGCTAGAGGCAGCTCTACTCTGCAAGTAGAGCAGGTCAGACATGGGCAGGTGCACCAATCAACCCCACAGTGAGAGAGCTATAATGATGAGATATGTTATGGACTTGTTGGCTTCAACTCCATCAATCGTGGGAAACCCTGAGAACAATTAGATTTGACACTGACAGACCCTCATACTCAAAACTCTAGGGGGAGGGAGCCCCTGCCAACTGTTTTCCCAATAGGACTCAACTGTTTGTCTAAAATGTCTGGCTCCTAAGCCAGTGTCTAGAAGAGCTCCTTGAAAAGTGAAAGTGCACAAATTAAATCTAAGCAAGGGGCTGTGTTAATTTAGAAATGTAGCTTTAATCTAGGCAAGAAGGCAAGTGGCATTTAGAAAGGATTTTAAGATAATCCTTGAAAATGCTTCTGCATTTTATCTTTTCAACATGCAGATAGAAAATTATAAAAGGTGAGGGAGGCAAACTGTGTCTGTAATTTTTCTAATTCTTTTCTGGTTTTACCAGTGCCTTTGAAATTTGTGTTTCTGTCCATCCGAGGAGTGTAAAATCTTCCATGTTTGTTCATATATTTATAAGTATATAGTTGTTTTTATTTCCTTCTATTACAGAAAATTTTGCATATATGTATTTACAATATTTACATATATAATATAGATACATAATGAAGACAAAACAAAGCAAGAAAACATAATTTCTGAAGTTATACACATAGTAATTTTATTTTAATTTAGTCACTACTTTGAAGATAATGTGAACTCTTTTGAACATTGAAAACGTAATTTAGTAACCGTGGTTCTTAAACATTTAAGGAACATTTATTTCAAAAAGCAAACTTAAAAAAATCCCCAAATTCTTCTATTTTGTTGTTTGCTTAAGATTCCCTGCCTAAGAGAAATTATATTGTATAAACGGTTGAAAGATGATACAAATTGTTTTCTAATATGCCTTTTCTTTTTTAAGCTCTTAAAGAAACTTGCCTTGTCATTTTTTATTGGTCAAATACTTTGAATATATTGTTTTTCACCTCTATGCCGTTATATATTCATACTTTATTAAGTAAAATTCAATTCAAAGCTATATCTTGACTTTTGGTATTTGGGACAAAATATATAACAACGAAAATTCTTTAAGCCCAGCTGACCTCTGTTTCATAGCAAAACTGACATATATGAATGTAGCCTCTGTCTTATCATTGCAAAAGAATGCAACTCAATCAAATTTATTGAACCTTCAAGATTATCTTAAGAAAAGATATCAAGAAAAGAAACAAATTCTTGCCCAGCATCTTTTTCTTCTCTAGAAGAAGAATATGCTCTCTCTGATAGCAGATGTAATCTCTTTCATATTCTTCCCAAAGCAACCACTTCAAAGAAAACAACTTATTTTAGTCCCAGGCAAGAGCTCTTACTTTCCCTATTGTCACCTGTCTCTGCTGTAGGGCTAGCTATATTTTTTAATGGTGGTAATGTAGACAAGATAGAAGCTCATTACTATCTTGTACAAAAGAAGCCATCATTGATTCTGTTTCTGTTCCTAGAATGGTGGCCATCTTAGTGTCATAATATTTAAATTTCAGGCCCACAGAAGGAGAAAACAAAAGGATAAAGGGTTTCTCTTCCAGAAAAATTATGTTTTATGAAGCAACCTTCATAGAAGTTCTATAATTTTCAAGTTAATCTTACATTTGATTAGACAAAACTTAGTCATATGACCACATCTTGCAGGAGGGTAGGCTGGGAAATGTAATCTTTTATTCTAGGTGGCTCTATGTTGTATATTAGAGGTTGGAGTATGTTCCTAATAATCTGTTATCATAGCTGTTAGTCCTCTATAATTCTGTCTCTTTCAGAAAAAAAAAATTTCCAATTTTTCCCACATTGTAGATTTCTGTGTCTACACTTGGAATCAGTTATTTTGCATGTAACAAAATACTGACAAACATCACTATTTACTATAATTCATTTATGAGTGCCTTGTCCACTAACAGTGACATATTCAATTCTTTGAAAGGGGTCTGGTATTGTAAGCTCCCTTTGATTCTCCACAGCATCCTGCTTTGTAAGAAACGCTGCTTATTTTAAATTAGCCACTATTACACCATCTATTAATATTTTTTGGATCAATTCATTTCATGACTTAACGTTTCTGTTCTTAATTGTACTTGAGTAAGGTTCTTTGACTTATGACTCTATAAGGACAACAGCAACTATTTGAAAAGGGCTGAAATCATATTAGGGAATGACAAATAGTCACTTTACTGACAATAACCTTATTCCTAAAATAAGTCAAATACTATATTAACTCCTTCATCAGAATATTTATAAAAATGTTCATTAATATATCATATGTAATATACAAAGACAAATTCCTACAACTTGACAGGATCTATTTATTCTTTGCCTGGATTTATTAAAATTATGTGGAGATTATGGATGTATATATTTGTAGTTTTATGTGTTTACTTATGCTTTTGTAATATGAATAGAAAGTCAGTTCACTCCAAAACAAAGATCAAACAAAGTTTTTATTTTTCTTGTCATTCCTCGTGCAATAACTCTCATGTGGAGAGAATCCATTCAGGGCAACCTAAGAAGAGGCACGTGGATGCTGGCTCCCTACTCTGCTGATTGGATTGGCTTGAGCAAGTAAATACCAGGGCTCAAATGATACCCAAGAAGTAAAATCCCTGTTGAACTATGTGTCCTCACAAATGAACACATCTTTCCTCCTGCTTAGTGCTGAAGCTTGAAGTAGAAACAGTGTCTGAATGTGTCTATCTGCAACTTCAAGGACCTTGAGGGGTTTAGACGCCCTGAGAGCATATCCAAATCTAGGGGTTTGTTGTAATGTACAGTTTCCTTGAGAAATCTGTTGAGAATCAAAGTTTACATGGAGAAACTCCTGAGAAGAGGGTCAAAAGTAGTATTTCTTTCTTCTTACAGCAGTTATAAGAAAATCCAAGGTACATTGATCCAACTAGAATCTCAGTTATACTTGAGAACAGTATTCCTTCATTTAATCACAATATATAAATGTGAAAGGAAATTATTCATAGAAGTTATCAAAATTTTCAATGACAAGGTATTCAGAAATATTATATTGTGCAAATAATTAAACTACCCACACAAGCAACTATGCAAATTTTATAAAAAAGAGCTATTTGTATGTATATATTTCAACCTGATCCATATTTTAGGAATCTATGTCATTAAATATGAAGGAAATCCATAATTTTAAAGTACACTAGAATTCCAAAGTACACTTCTTGGATTTCTGTTGCCCTCTAAAAGCCTAATTCCTGAGGTTTTAATGGGTAGCTGCAATATAAATATGCTAGAGATACTGCCACTTGTCCATTGTATTAATTTTATCAAGTCAGAAAATCTGTCCTTTGTGTACTAGAAACAAGTGGACACAAGTTTACAATCTTTGCAGAAGCCTCAATTTTATCATGTGCTGGTGTGAAAGTAGGTTGGGTGCATTTAACTAAGTTATTTGCACCACGCTGTTGAACCAACTGGATGCTCCTTTCGGCATTCCACTTTATTATTTTTTTGTAGATCTGCATAGATATCTGGGCTGCATTAAATGTGTAGCATACAGAGCAGAACAGTATACTTTAAAATGTATTTTTTTTTTCTTTACCGAGAATGAGTGTGTTAATCTGGGAAGACAAAAAGTTGACATTTATCACTGGGACTCAGAGAAAATTTACATGTATTCCCTTAATATATAAATTACGAAAAGTCAAAATGTGCATAAGACTTTTTTTTTTCTGTGCTTAGAGTTATTTGATCATGTTTTGCCTGCTTCTCTGTTTTATTTTTAAACATTTTTATGTGTGTCAATGAAGCGTAATGCAGATCTTATTAGTTGCCTATCTAGTATCTATTTCTCACCTTTTTTTTCTATTACGGAACTCCAGTTTTGTTCATGTAAGCATGTGTCCCCAGTCTAACTGAGAGGAAACTGACTGAGCCACCAGAGCCTGATTTATCTAAGCCAATAAATGCATGGCATTGCCCTGGTGACATTACTTGTGCAGAAGAGGGCATTTGAGCTAAGTTTACCCAATTATAGTCCATGATTGGGGGAGAGGTTTCTCCAACTCTTTCAAAAGATGTGAAAAAGAAGGACAATGATTCACTTGATGCTGTCAACCCTGGACCCTGAGGGCCCAAGGTAAGGAAAAGCCGACAGATGAAAGATGACACGGAGGAATTTTAAAAACTTCGGTTCTTGATAACACAGAGTTAATGAATCTATCAGCCTAGGAAACTTCCTTATTTCTGAGCGTCTTGTTACATGAGATGATAAATACCCTTATTGTTTAAGTTAGTTTGAATCTTTTTTTTTTTTTTACCTAGATGTCAAAAGTAATTGTTTTTTTTAAATAATAATAACATTAATGGAAGTTTGTCATAATCACATGAGAAAATATGGAAAACCAAATGAAAGAAAATAAAAGTTATTTCCAGCAACACCTGGAAATGCCACTGTTAACACTGAGGTATGACTAGAAGTTTCTTAGTTTTTGCATATGCACATCATATTTATTGTATATGTGATTTGAAAGACTATATTTTTATATATTTATCAATCAATTTTCTTATTTTTATCTGTCTATGTCTTTTGTTTATTTTTCTAATGGGTGCTTCAATGTTTCCCTTTCTGATTGACAGGTTTTTAAAATAATCTGAAGATATGGATTCAATAAATATTTATTAATCACCTACTAGATATTTTGTTAATTAATCACCTGCTAGACATTTTGTTGAGTCTGAGGGTACAATAATAAGTGAAAGTAGATAATGTCCTGAGTTCATGGAGCTTCTTAAACTTAGAATTCAAAGAAGAGCCATATTTATAAAATAATCATTCAGATAAATGCATTGTTACAAGCTAATTGTTGTGAAGAAAAGACACATGATGTTAGAAGTGCTTCTAATAAAGGAACACTACTTATTAATCCCTCATGGCAAGTTTTGGCAAAGTAACCTGTGAAGAAAATTTGAAGACTGATTCACACAGTGGGCAGGCAAGAGTATATTCAAATCTGTGTGTGTGAAGGGTCCATGGTACCTTAGATCAACTAAAATAAGATCATGAAAATCGGATCACAAAGGGTGCTATACAAGAAGCAGAGAGGGTTTGATCATGCTAGGCTGAGAAGAAAGCTTGCCTTTATTACACAATCAGTGGAGAATAACTAAAAGTTTGAGATTAGAGGTAGGGGCTGAGATAAGATTATTTTTTGAAAAATAATTATTCTGGCTTCAGTGTAGAACTGTATTGAACAAAGGAAAGTATAGATAGGAGCAAAACTAAAGAAGAAAATAAATTTAATTTGATGCATAATTGTGGATTAAAATTGGTGCTAAATTGGTGGAAAGGGATTACTGTTAATTCTTACGTTTTGTCTCATGGAAAGAAATAATGGAACATTTTACTGGATAGCTGAATATATCAACTTTTTCCCCTTCTATCTTTTTACATCACTTTTGTGCTTCTTAATCATAATAACTTATATATTTCCCTATATGTTCTTGTTATGTGTTATTTTTTAATATTCCTTGATATTGACTGTGTCTCTGAATTTCTCAAGATTATAGTAAGAGGCAATGCTATACTTCAAAAAAAATCTATAATTGTTTTGTCTGATGATGCTAATTGTGGAAGATTTTGAAATTATGAAGAGTATAAAAATAAAATATAAATATTAACAACTTCTTATCTCAAAGATTACTCTTATGCTGCTTTTCCCAAATGCATCTCTATACTATAGACAATTTTTTAAGAAAATTATAATCCTGCAATATATTCTTTCTTATTTGTTTTCACTTAATTTTATGTTATCAGTGATTTTCCAAAGCATTATTCTTTAAAGTGTGATGTTTATTACTTGTATCCCTCTATTGTAATAATATACCTTGAATTATCACTTTATTTAGACATTGCTGTTATAAATGATGTTGCATTGAACATCTTTAAACAGCAATATTTTAATACCTCTTCTGAGTGGTTTTTTTGAGTTACTAGATTCAGAAGAGGTTTTTGTGCCCTGTATAAGATGTTCATTTGCACATATAAAAATAGAGATTTTTATTTCATACCCACAAGTGATCTGGTAGTATACAAAGACATGCACGTAATATTAAGCACATTTAATTAAAAACTTACTTGGGTTTTCTGATTTTAACATTATGGAAAGTCAAAGGGTTGTATGGCTTTTGTCCTTATTTCAGTATATAGCTTAAAAGCAAACAACTTTATCATGATTTGATTTGCTTCTTATGTCTATTTTACCAACTGTCTAAATTAGCTTAGACTGCTATAACAAAATACCAGGCTGGGAGGCTTTAGCAACAGAACTTCACTTTCTTACAGCTCTGGGGGGTCCAAGATCAAGGTGCCAGTAAGGCCTGTTTCACTCTGAAGCTTCTTCTCTTGGCTTGTAGGCAGCTACAGTCTCACTGGGTGCTTACGTGGTCTTTCTTTGGTATATGCCCAGAGAGAGAGAGAGAGAGATTTCTAGTGTCTTTTTTTAAATATAAGAATACTAATTCATTGGATGAGGGCCCAAACCTATGACTTCATTTGACTTAATTACTTGCTTAGAGACCCCATCTCCAAATATGGCCACACTGAGTTTTAGTGCTTCAACAGTTTTAAGGAGCCACAAAGTTTCAGTCTATAACACTAATCCAATGTTTTTCTTGCCAGTAGATATTCTGTACTCCCACATGGATATGGAAAACTAACAGAAATTTATTCTAGACAATATAGAATATAAACGAGTGACTAAAAAGAGACAAACAAAAGAGCAAACCTATAATTATTTCTTAAAGATTCCACTGCTAACACATAGGTGTAATCTCTTCAAGAGTTCTATAAATAATTATTTTGATATTTTTCTTTCCAAAGTTATAATTTGGTGCTCTATACAGTATTTTATACTCATATACACTTTTACTTTAAGTAAGATGCTGGTTGTTGATTTGCCTCAGTTGTTCTTGACAAAGTGAAGGACATGTCCTTATATTCATCCTGGCACATAAGAGTTTCTATTCACCCTTCATTCTCCTAATATTTATTGGACATCAGCCATGTGCCAGACCCTGTTCTATTGGAATAGAAGGTAAATAATACATACACAAAAAGAATGATTTCCTATTGATATACAAGTTTTAAGGAAAATAAGGCAAAATTGGGAAGTACCTTAACGTGGGGAGGAAGAGGAAAGACCATCATTTCTCACAGGAAGGTCAGGAAGGCTTCTTTAAGGAATGTTACTTGAACAGAAATATGAATGACGTATTTCTTTTCCAAGCTTTTCCAGGAAGTTAGGATAAATTGAAGCAGGTGCTGCCAAATTAAAGCACTATATAAACTGACCATCTTATTGATAACTATTTGTAAGTTTCAATCTAATTATTTCTGTCTGAAACATACCTTAAAAAGTGACCAGAACAAAACTTGAACATGTAAAACCATATTTGAATTAGCAGGGTATAATTTTAAAATGAATAGGTTAACATAAATATTATTCATCCTTTGTTTCTAGATGAGAAGTGAAAAGTCAGTATAGCATCTGAAACAGTATAGAGGTTTGGTAATTAGTGTTCTACTCATTTAGATGACTTCATTCTTTAGGAGAATAAAGCAATAAAATAAATAAATGCATGAATGGATAGGTGAATAAATGACTGCCATTTGGAGAATACTTTTCAAAATACAAAGCTCCTTTTACCAACATTATTTTATTAAAGATGTGCAACATTTTAAAAACAATAAATACTTTTTATAGTTAGCTAGAAAAGGCAGTATATTAAAGTGAGTAAAAATATACAGAATGCCAGGTTACAAATTCCATCTATGCCTCGTACCACATGAAAAATTTCTGGTAAATAATCCCTTTGCCCCTCAGCTTCCTCATCTGTAAGTTGAAGGTGGTAACATTTCAAGATTTTTTTTTGAACATTAAATGAATGAGGAATTTAAAATAATGCCTGTAGAATAGTACGTGTTTGATAAATATTACCTTATAAAGATGGCAGAGGTAGTATTAGATGTATGGAATAGAACTAGCCTCAAATTTAGACAGAAGTTGTCTCACAGTAGTATTTTTTCTATTTAAAAATGCTAATAAAAATATAATAACAAGGGATATGCTGAAGAATTTGGTCTATCAGCTCAATGTTCTCATGTAAAACAGACATAATGAATGTTTAATATTTTGCACAGTAACTGGCATATAAGGCTTATATGGTTATTATAAGTACATTCAGCTAAATTAAGAACCCAACTATTTTAAGGCCAAAGCATTTATATAAATAGAGGATGTTGTTAGAGAGACTACAGCAAGCTATATAATAGCCAGAGATTTGCTACTTGTCTCTACTGGTTATGGACAATTCCTGTCAAAGCACAGCTTGCTGTATCTCCTTAAAAGCCATTCAGCCTAGTTTTCCTCTAATGTGCCCATATGGACAATGTTATTTTGTAATGTTACTCATCTGATTGGGAAGCAATATCATTTTTAGATGTCACTGGAGATGACTATGTTATCTGGCCAGGACTGTTAGTTGCTCCCCTACATTCATCAGTAAGCATGGCAACGGGGAGTTCTGCCTGCAATGGCACCTGTGTATTCAAAAGCTTTTACTCCCCTTTGCTCAGAGTTTGGAAGCATGTTCAAGCTCTAAAAGTCATATAGCAGCTGGGTGGGAGGAGAAGATAATAGGCCAGAAAAATTCATCCCTGACCACCTGAAGATGAATTTCTAAACAAATAACCTGACCTGAAAATGTTCTACCTGAATTGAATGCATGTACTACCTAACATAAATGAGTGTACAATGCAGCACATTTTTTATGGTATAATAAAATTAAATGCAAGAATATGAATAGTTAGTCCTGTTTATGCTATCATTTCAAATACTTGAGTGATAATTATAACTAGTCTCACTAGAACTTGACCTTTAAGAAGGTTTTGCCATGACAGTCATCGTATCTTTGTGTCTGTGTGTGTGTGTGGTTAAATATATATCCATTTCAGCTGAATATATTGTTGCTTCCAGAGGTTTCTCTCTCTTTCTCTTTTCTTTTCTTCATTTTCTTTCAGTTTTTTGTCAGCATGTCAAGATTTCAAGCTTATTCTTTTATTATGCTTAGGTATTCTGTCTTTTATGGTAAATTCTTTATGATGTACTTTCAGATACCTTGTTAATGGTAAATGAATGCATTTAATTTAAATTAATAAAAACAGAGGCTCAAATAGGTTAAATGACTTAAAAATATACAAGCTAATATAGAAATTCTAACATTTCTTAGTAGTTTTATCTTCTTGAAATACCTCTATAACATATTCCTCTTACTCATTCCTCTCTGTGCAAATATGATTTATCCAATAAACCACTTTGCAAATATAAAGTCGGCCTCAACTACTTAGTGAGTTTGTTTTTAAATTTAATTACTCTTTGTGCTCTTTAAAATGTCTTTTGTTAAAACAGTTTTAATCATGAGAAAATTGGGTGAACCCATGACTAATACTCTGCAGAGAATAGTCTTGAATGTCTGGCATCATATTTCGCAAGCAGTCTTTCTGCTTCAGAAAATGATTTATTAACCAGAGTTCAGCTGCTTTTTGTTTTTGTTATTGATGACAAAGGGCATGTTTAAGCATGTGAAATTGGCTTAACATAGTGGACAGAAATGATGGTTAACCATAGGAGAATTTGTTGCCAACACATATTTTGTCTTTTTGTTGCATATAAGGAATAGTTAATCTGACCTCAAAGAAAAGAAACATATGCTCCCCAAGATAAGGTTCCAGAGATGAATGAATCTGTCTGTTATATAGCATTTGTTCGTCAGGGAGAAGGGAAGAAAAAGGAGGGCAGAAAATAAGCAGAAAATGAGACTCATCGAAAATCTGATTCCAAAGGGAAAAAGTGAAGTAAAACAGAGAAATGATCTGTAAAATGGAATGAAAGTGGGGTGAATGGACGGCGAATGTAAAATAAGCACACATATATTGGCAGTCAGTAGTCTCTCTGGGGTCATATTTGTTATGTGTCCCTCAGCAAATGATTCTGGAATGTTAAACAGTTGATGTGTTTGCTCTAATGAATTAGACTGTCAAAAATAAATAAATAAGCTCAATTTAGAGACTATGGCCCATCAATTACAAAATTCCAACACACACGAACATTAGCCAGGTTCTATTTTGGGTTTTGCCTACACATACTGAATGAATTGAATTAAGATTGTAGAATTCTTGACTTAGTTTGGTGTGCTTCATGTAGTTGGAAGGTCAAAGTGGTGGTTTCACCTTTTCATAGCATTAGGACAATTCTGGATAGCTGTTTTAAAGTTCCACAAAGGATTATCCTCTATGACACTGTTTTATTGTGTGCCTGCATCTCTTACTCACTGCCCTTTTCCCATTCTGTTCCATTCCAACCCATTTTCTAAACTGGTTATATTTTGTTTTGTTAGAAATATTTACATTAGTCAAATCCTCTTTGATCTTCCAACATTACTTAATTTATTGAACACCATTTTATTCTTGATTCTTTTATTTTCATGATGCTTCACTTACCAGTTTTCCTTTGTACCTTTATTATTATGTTTCCTTTATCCTCTCTTTTTGTTTCCTCTCTAAACATATATAAATCAGTGGTATTCAGTGAGAAAAATGTTATTTGGTCAAATATATTTTTAAAATATATGCAAATTATATGCAAATTATAACCTCTTCTTGAGGATTCACCATAGCATGTTAGAGTCTTTCCAATCCCTAGAATAAAGAAACATGTGTAAATATATGTAACTCAACATCTAGCACTATTTTAAACTCTCTTATTGGTTTCTGGTTTTGTTGCTATGCTTTAAAGGAGCATGTGTTTGCAATAACTAATATATATAATACATAAGTGTATATATATAATGAGCCACATTTTTTTTTTTTTTTTTTTTTGAGACGGAGTCTCGCTCTGTCACCCAGGCTGGAGTGCAGTGGCCGGATCTCAGCTCACTACAAGCTCCGCCTCCCGGGTTCACGCCATTCTCCTGCCTCAGCCTCCCGAGTAGTTGGGACTACAGGCGCCGCCACCTCGCCCGGCTAGTTTTTTGTATTTTTAGTAGAGACGGGGTTTCACCGTGTTAGCCAGGATGGTCTCGATCTCCTGACCTCGTGATCCGCCCGTCTCGGCCTCCCAAAGTGCTGGGATTACAGGCTTGAGCCACCGCGCCCGGCCATGAGCCACATTTTTTATCTGAAGCATCAACTCAACATTTGCAGTTAACTGTTGAATATATTGGTCTAAATATTATGCCAAAACTTTGAATTCAATATTTTCAATAAAGATTCATGATTTCCCTCCTTAATAAAAATAGTCATCAATTGGCTTCAGTGAGCCAGGCACAGCTAGGTGCTAAGGATAGAGCAATAAACAGGATATTGTTTCTGTGGTGGACACAAGTAAGCAGAAAGTGGGATGAGGGTTGAGATCAATGAGGAAAGAAATGGGAGACTGGAGAGCTAAACTGAGATCAGATCATGAAAAGCATTGAACATCATTCTGTGGTGTTTGAAGTTTGTCTTGAAAGCCATGGAAGCCAGTGATGGGTTTTAAGGTAAGCATTGATCTAATTTGCATTTTGTAAATCATTATGACTCCGTGACAAGGTGTACATGAAAAAAAGCAAGGCTGGAAACTGAAATCTGGTACCATAAGCCAATGAGATGTCAATATTTGGAGCTTACCAGAATCTGTCCTACAGTATTCTTTAATGTGAGTACTTTGCTATTTTCTCTACTAAGTGTGAGGTCCCTAAGGACAATAACTTTATCTTGTTTATCCTTGTATATTTGCCCATCCTTAGCTCATTTTTTTGCACATAGTACACGCCTTCTTAATGTTTGCTCAGTGAGTAAATAAATATAAACTTGTTACTACTTAAAACATTTTGTGGGGCACAGTCCTCATACAACTGATGATCAAAAAGATATAAAGGAAGAAGTTCATGAGAACCAGGAAAAATAGGGAATTAGCGATGGGTGAAATACAATCATAAAGAAAGAAAATAAAATTTGATGATATTAATTGCCTATTTAGGAGACATATTAGTTTAAAAGACAGGTAATTTTTTTTTTTTTTTTTTTTTTTTTTTTGAGACAGTCTCGCTCTGTGCCCCAGGCTGGAGTGCAGTGGCTGGATCTCAGCTCACTGATAGCTCCGCCTCCCGGGTTTACGCCATTCTCCTGCCTCAGCCTCCCACGTAGCTGGGACTACAGGCGCCCGCCACCTCGCCCGGCTAGTTTTTTGTATTTTTTAGTAGAGACGGGGTTTCACCGGGTTAGCCAGGATGGTCTCGATCTCCTGACCTTGTGATCCGCCCGTCTCCGCCTCCCAAAGTGCTGGGATTACAGGCTTGAGCCACCGCGCCCGGCCTAAAGACAGGTAATTTAATACAAACACTTTCACCATGAAGTCACAGAACCTCAGTCCTACTATCACCAATGTGTGTGTGTGTGCATGTATATATTTATGTATAGTCTAGTTCTCACAAGCTATGATATGTAATTTACATATCGTTAATTAATTAATTTACATATCATAGCTTATAAGAACTAAAATAGGCAGTAAAATTATGTGGGCAGAACGGTCCCAATTTGGTTGCTGTTGAGCAAATCCGCCTGAAGTGAATTTCAGTCTAGGGTACAGAAAATCAGTAAACAGGAGCTTCAAATGCTGATGATTCTGTTTTGCACCCACAGAGTGTAAGGTGGGGTGAATGTTCTGAACATCCGCTGGTTACTATGTTATTGAATTTAGGCTAAGAGTCTGGAAATATTGTTCCGTTTTGGTGAAATTGGAGGAACTCTTCATGCTCTTGGCAAAAGTTAAGAAAACATAGTTTAGCATCAACAAAGTTTACCTCTATTATACGTTTATCATGTGCCAGGCTACGTGCTATCCCATGGGAATCATCTCCAGCTGCCCGTTCTTATTCCTACAGTAGAGGCGGGAAAATTGAAGATCACATGGGGTTAAATAACAGTTAATAACTGGCAGAGTATAGCTGACTTCAGTATGTGCTCTTAAACTATGTATTTCAAGCTTCTCAATTTTATTTCAAGGAAGAGAAAACAACTGGCTTCCTCATGAGTTCAGGGTACCTGTGAATTGTCTTGGCCTCAGTTTGGAGTAAAGCCGCTAAAAAGCCATCTTACATCAACTGTGTTTATTAGAAATTCTGCTGTCCTAGTCAATGTGTTAATAAAACTGACAGCTACAGTTTTTGTTAGAAAATATTATTTCCCTCGGTTGTGTGTTCATCTAGAGCAGAGATATTATCTTCCCAATATCAAGAAACATGACTAGGATTTGTTCAACACAAACCTGGGAATTGCCACACCTAAAAAGAATATTGCTAATAGTCATATCACCAAAGTAAATTAAAATCAAGGTGCAAAAATCTCTGGTGATGCAGCTAATATTGTTCCTGATGTTTAATGAGTATCCTAGACGCAGTCAGAATGAATGCTTTGTGTTTTATAATATATTTTAAAAAAGATTCTTCTATTTTTAGCTTTTCAAATATGGTCTTGGCCTCTGTGTGGATGAAGCGGCTACTGAGCTTGATTTTGTGTACTGTGCTTAAAAGAAAACAAGCACATTGTTTTAAAGTGTCAGCAGGGATATACATAAAGACTGTGAATTACTCCTATGAAGAGTAGGGGAGTCAAGCAGCCCCAAACTGACTCATTAAAACCAACCTCATCTAGTATCACAACCAGCGCTCTGAGAAAAAAATCTATGGTAGCTATTCTGTGGGCAAGAAATAGCTATGTCATATTTTAAAGGAAAATCATTGATCCTGCCTTTTTTGTCAACCTTGAAACATATAATAAAGTACACAAAAGAGAAAAGGAAGCTGTTCTGATTATTTTCCCTGAGACAGGGGATAGAAAGGCCTAGACCTAATAGGCAGGCTGGTTTGGAAAAGCTATGACTGCTTCAATTGCAAAGTGCTGTGAATAGATGCTCAACCTTGAACAGCTTGAATGAAACACTGCAAAACTTCTAGATGCCCAGGGAGCACATACAGAAGACTCAATGAACAAGGCCTTTCAAGACAGGTAACTCATACATTTTCTCTGAAGTTTTTGCTGAAGCTGAAGGCTGAAGTACAATAAAAATAGACAATTCTCACCTTGGTGACATTACTGACAGCAAAAGTGATATTATGAATAGAGTTTATTCTGCAAACAATCAGAAACTGAGCCTTTTACTCTAAACTGGGAAATATTTGTACAGGCAGAGGCTCTGCTGAATTAATACATACAGCAAGGACTATGTTCTTATTTAATATAATCCTGGTCAGAGTTGTCCTTTGGTAGAAGTGTTTCAGAGGGCTTTGCTTCTCTGGGCCATACAATTTCCCACCTTCACCCTACTGGATCAAGTTTTATGTTCTTTTTAATGAGGTACCAGGAATTTTTGTTTTCAGAATTAGAGAAATGGCATAACTATTTATGGAAGCATAATTCATTTGTATTAACCTAAAGTTGATCTCATTTACTTTGCTGATTGAGGAAAACAGGATAAGACAAGAGATACCTTCTTGGGGTTCAGTTGTTGAATGAAAGATGATAAGCATTAGGGAAAAGCATGTGGAGGAAAAGATCAGCTCCTTAATATAGGAGCAACATGTACTTCTCTGATGCTTGAAAAAGCATGTGCAGGCCAGACACGATGGCTCACTCCTGTAATCCCAGCATTTTGGGAGGCCAAGGCAGGTGGATCACTTGAGATCAGATTTTCAAACCAGCCTGGCCAAGATGACAAAATCCCATCTCTATTAAAAACACAAAAATTAACCAGGCGTGGTGGTGTGTGCCTGTAGTCCCAGCTACTTGGGAGCCTGAAGCAAGAGAATCGCTTGAACCTGGGAGGCTGAGGTTGCAATGGGTGGACGTTGCAGTGAACCAAGATCACACCACTGCACTCCAGCCTGAGCGACAGAGTGAGATCCGTTTCAATAAAATAAAAATAAAAATAAAATTAAATTAAAAAGCATGTGCAGAATTCAGTGTCACTGGAATGGATGAGTTGATGAAAGAGCCAAAGTTCAAACTCATTTTGCCTGATGATCATAGATATCAGTCCTTCTTCTTAGAATGCAAATATATTTTTTTAAATGTTAAGATTGCAGAAATAAAGGCAGCTCAGCTGAATACCTAGGCAGACATTTTCCCATGGCAACATCAACAGCTTCACTAAAAGAAGGAAGCTAAGGCTGACAGTTGTGTGAAAACACATACTACCACCCTCATACACAAAACACAAGTTACTCCATAGGTCACTGAGAAAAGTAACCATTTTCCTGCAATATTCTATTAGAATTCAATGAAAAACAGTATTTCTTTTCTGTTTTTAAAAGCTTGCTAGTATCAGATGACCCCAAAGCAGTCTGAACTTTATTGAAAATATACTAGTCTACAACCATTATGGAGAACAATTTGGAGATTCCTCAGAAAACTAAAGATTGAGCTACCATATGATCCAGCAATCCCACTGCTAGGTATACATCCATGAGAAAGGAAATCAGTATATCGAAGAAATATCTGCACTCTTATGTTTGCTACAATAGCTAAGATTTGAAAGGAACCAAATTACAATAGCTAAGATTTGGAAGACATCCATCAGCAGATGAATGCATAAAGCAAATGTGGTACATATATATTATGATGGTTTGTTAGATTGAGATAGCATCCTCTGTGGAGAGAGGGTGCTTTATGTATTATTCAACCATAAAAAGAATGAGATCTAGTCATTTGTAACAACATGGATGGAACTGGTGATCATTATGTTAAGTGAAATAAGCCAGGGAAAGAAAGACAAACATTGCATGTTCTCACTTATTTTTGGGATCTAAAAGTCAAAACAATTGAACTCATGGGCATAGAGAGTAGAAAGATGGTTACCCAGAGACTGGGAAGGGTAGTAGAGGGTGGGGATGGGGATGAGGATGGCTAATGGGTACAAAAGGCCTTTCTGTTTCTTAGACATATTCTCAAGTGTCTCACATAAATTAGTGACTGTTCATGAAAATGCTGTACACGCTATAAAGCAATAGGTAAACATTAGTTAATATCAATTGTGTTCTAAGTAGTTAACTAAATATCTGTGTGATTTCAATGCCCAGTAATTATGTGGAGGAGGAAAATAGGATATACTCAGTCCTAAGTAATTTTTAACTCTTAAAAAGATTTTAAAATTTATTATAATATCAAATTTCAAACCATCCAAGAGTCTAGGCTCATTTGTCCTGTGCTTTACTAGGATATGTCTTTTCATAGCTGAACACCTCAGGGTGTCTGTCCCTAAGCAACTGTAGATGCAGACTTATCAGAACTACTTAAAACATTTGTGAACGAGCCTAGCAAAAGTTAAAATACAGGGCTGGCGTGGTGGTTCATGCCTGTAATCTCAGCACTTTGGGGGTTGAGGTGGGCTAAGGTCAGAATTTTGAGAACAGTCTGGCTAATATGGTGAAACCTCGTCTCTACTGAAAATACAAAAAAAAAAAAAAAAAAAATTAGCTGGACATGGTGGCAGGTGCCTGTAATCCCAGCTACTCTGGAGGCTGAGGCAGGAGAATCATGGAGGTTGCAGTGAGCCAAGATGGCCCCACTATACTGTAGCCTGGGTGACAGAGCAAGACTCTGTCTCAAAATACATACATACATACATACTAAAAAAGAAAAAGAAGTTAGAATACAAGTTATTATTCTGTTTTTTCATGTGAGGAAACTGAGGTTTCAGACAGGCTAATTGACAGAAAATTGTAGAGCCAGGACATGCATGTAAGTTTCACATTTAAAGTATAAGCCATCTTATACTATGTTTGAGGTATGAAGAAGAAAAAATAACGACAGATCATTTCTACTACTCAAGCTTTATAAGATCAATTTTATTTAAGGATTAAGCAACTTTACATTGTAAAAGATCCCTGCATATGTATTATTGATTTAACATATAGATATATTATATATATATATACATATTTGAAAAAGTTTTATATAAATGATGAATGATCCTCGTCTTACAAAGAGTTACATCCTGATAAATCCATTGTCAGTTGAATATATCATAAATTGAAAATGCATTTAATCTACCTAACCTACCAAGCCTCATAGCTTAGACTCACCTACCTTAAACATTCTCAGAATGTTTACATGAGCTGACAGGCAAAATCACCTAACACAGTCTATTTTATAATGAATTGTTGAATATCTCATGTTATGTATTGAATATTGTACTGATAGTGAATGAAAAACAGAATGGTTGTATGGGTACTCAAAGTATAATGATGTCTACCAAATGCATATCACTTTTACAACATCATAAAGTTGGAAAATCATGTTTAATCATCTTAAGTCAGGAATCATCTGAACTTTATTTATTTATTTATTTTTAGCAATTGAGATCACAGCAAAATTAAGAGGAAGGAACAGAGATTGTCCATAAAACCACTGATTGTGCATCTGTATAGATACTAGGAGGCTATCAACATCTTCAACTAGAGTGGTACATTTATTACAATTGATGAGCCTGCATTGGCATATCATCACCCAAAGTTGACAAGTTACATTAGGATTCACTCTTGGTGTTGTACATTCTATGGATTTGGACAAAGGTATGTCCACCATGATACACTCATGCTCTAAAATTTCTCTGTGCTCTGCCTATTTATCCCTTCCTCTCCCCTAAACCCTGGAAACCACTGGTCTTTTTACTGTCTCCACATGTTTTCCTCTTCAAGAATGTGAAATAGTTGTAATCGGACAACACACAGATTTTCTGATTGGCTTCTTTCACTTAGTAATATGCACTAAGTTTCCTCCATGTCTTTTCAATGCTTGATAGCTCACTTACTTTTAGTGCTCAATAAGAGTCCATTGTCTGGACTTATCACAGTAGCCATTCGCCTACCGAAGAACATCTTGGCTGCTTCCATGTTTTGACAACTATGAGTGAAACTACTATAAACATCCACGTGCAGGATGGATAATATTGAGTCTTCCTGTCCATGAACAAGAAACATTTCTCCATTTATGTAGCTCTGCAATTTCTTTCATCAGATTTTTGTATTCTTCCTCATATAGGTCTTATACATGTTTTCTTATATTTATACAAAATATTTTATTTTTTTTAGGGGCTTGCTGTTTTTGTGTGGAAATAAGTTTTCAACTCCTTTGCATGAATGCCAAGGAGCATGATTGCTGTATCGTGTAGTAAAAGTACGTTTATTTAGTAAGAAACAACCAAACTGTTTTCCTAGGTGGCTGTACTACTTTGTATTCCCAGAGATATTTCTAATAATGTTGCTTCACATCCTTGACAACATTTGATGTTGCCAGTCTTCTGAATTTTGGCCATTCTAATAGGTGAGTAGTCATATCTCATTGTTTTAATTTGTATTTCCCAGATAACATATGATGTGGAACATCTTTTCATATGCTTATTTCCTATCTGTTTCTCTTCTTTGGTGAAGTGTCTGTCAAGGTCTTTAACCCACTTTTCAGTTGGGTTGTTTATTTTCTCATTGTTGGGTTTTAAGAGGTCTCTGTATTTTTTGGATAACGGTCCTTTGTGAGATATGTTTTTTAAAAAATATTTTCTCCCAGTCAGTGGCTTTTCTTTTTATTTTTCTCTTGACAATGTTTTTTTTGCAGAGCAGAGTTTTTAATTTTAACGAAGTCCAGCTATCAATACTTTCTGTCATGAATCATGCCTTTGGTGTAATACTTAAAAAGTTATCACCAAATCCAAGGTCGTCTAAATGTTCTCCTATATTATCTTCTAGGAGCTTTCTAGTTTTGTGTTTTACATTTAAGTCTGTGTTCCATTTTGAGTTAAGTTTTGTGATGGGTGTAGGGTTTTTGTTCAGATTCATTGTTTTGCAGGTTTAGGTCCAGTTATTGCAACACCATTATTGAAAAGATGATTTTGCTTCATTGCACTGCCTTTGCTTCTTTGTCAAAGGTAAGTTCGCTATTGGCTATGTTTTCGCAGGCCTATTTCTGGGCTCCTTTATGTTTCAGTTATTTGTTTGTTTATTCTTTCACCGATAACACTCTGATTACTTGATTATCATAGCTTTACAGGGAGAAAGTCAGGTAGTGTCTGTCCTTTAGCTTTGTTCTTCTCCTCTCATGTTATTTTGGATAGTCTTGTTTTTGGCCTCACTGTATAAATTTTAGAATCAGCATTTCAATATCCATAAATGAACTTGCAAGGATTTTGTCTAGGATTGCATTGAATCTATAGATCAAGTTGGGAAGAACTGACATTTTTACAACATTTCCGTGAATGTGAAATATCTCTCCATTTATGTAGTTTTTCTGCTATCTCTTTCATCAGATTTTTGCAGTTTTCCTCATGTAGGTCTTATACATATTTTCTTAGATTTATACAAAAACATTTTATTTTGTCAGGTGCTAATGTAAATGGTAATATGTTTTTAATTTCAAATTCCACATGTTAATTTTTGGTGTAAAAGAAAGCAGTTGTCTTTGGTATATTAACGTTTTGTCCTGCAACCTTGCTATAGTCACTTACTAGTTTCAGTAGATTTTCTTCTTTCTCTTCTGCTGAAACGATGAGGTTTTCTCCAATATTTACTCTGAGAGCCTTTTAGAGCTCCAAGAGATAAAATTCACAAAAGCATGGAGGCTCGCCAGTGCATTTAACACACCTAACCTAGCAAACCTCCTAGGGTCTCCTAGAGTTTTGAACTCTCAGACTTGTCCATACCGGACCTTCAGTAATTTGTCCACTATAATTTAGATTTTTCTGCATTGGCACTGATTCCTCTGGAGGTTTCTGTTTGTGGGCTTCTGCTCTTAGGACTTTTAAATTATTAGGGAAGTTTAAAATAATGGCACATTGATTTTCTATCAAGTAATTGATAGAAGTGGCTCCTTCTCTCAGGAATACCCTTAAAGAATGTTCTTTTCTGGGATGATGCCTAGATAAACACAAAAGTAAGCCAATGCATATTTGGTTTGCAATTTATTTTTATTTCTTCTTTTGTATTACTCCCTTTAACCCTCACTTATTTTTGATTATTCATTGTCTCTCACCCTGAATATGAGTTTCAGAAGGGTCATTGTCATCTTGTCAAGGACTGAAGAGCTGTTTCCCTTGAGTTCCTCAGAACCTGAGGCACCAGAGTTAACACTGATTCATATTAGCTCTGGGTCAGTTGTGCTGCAAGGAGAGGGTTTTAACCCCTTGTAGACCTGGTTTCTTTCTTTGAGTGAGTCAAAGAAAAACCTATTCACAGAATTTCTTTTTCCCTGATGTTTCCAGCTCACTTCCTGCCCTCTCTACTGAACAGGCCATATTTTCTCTCCTCAGCCTGCAAGCTTCTGTTTTCTGCCTGGCTGCGCTCACCGCCTTCCTATGGCACCTCAGGGAATTGCCCTCTTATTACCACAATTACAATCTGTACACATTTCATTAAACTAATATCGCTTTGCACAGGCTTTCTTCACAGAACTGCACAGCTGGAGGCCCATTTCTTTTCCTCAGCTTAAACACTTTGACAGGTTAAGAAAGCTATTATGGCTGAATAACAGGTGTTGCAAAACAATGTGCATTTGATGTTTAAATGAGAGCGCTTCTTTATTGACTGCCTTTATTGCAGCTAAGGCTCTCCTTTTTCATGATGACTGAATTTTTATTGTTTTTAGTGCTTTTTAAAGTGCATTCTGTTGTTTCAGAATAGGTCTGAAGTGACTCTATGTGGTTATTTGTTATTCTGCTGTCCTTTGCTTTTTTTATTGTTAGTATTATTTGTGCTCCTTGCTTTCCTTTCCAGGTGAAGAATAGTTTCAGAAATGCAAGGATCTTATTGGGTGTCTATCTCTATAACAGAAGCACACCCACTCATAAACAGCTCTCAGAGGGCGTCTAAGGGGATCTGTCTCCATTATTTTGCCTCTGTTTATATTGTCTACCTCAGTCTACTCCTCCACCTTCCAGTGACCCAATGAATTGGTTTCCAAATGAGAAACAATAAAATGCAGACAGAAGGATGACTTCCTGTTAGAACTTCCTTGTCTGAATAGTACTATTGCCTTCTTTGTTCAAAACCTCACAGCGTAGAACATTAGTATTTATCCTTTATCTCTTGACATATTGTATATTGTTCTTTACCTTCACCAGTGTTAAACAAGTCTTTATTCCTTTTCTCTGTTTCCTTACAGAATATCATGCTCAGCAGGATACAGTCAGTTTTATTATTTCAATAAGATGACTTTTGCTGAAGAGATAGTCAAGTGTTAAAATACCATTTTTAAGGGCAAGTGTTCAGTGAGAGAGAACATATGACTATGAAAGCATGGAAACAAATGGAAATAAAAGGTGACTTTGAAATATTTAGATTTGTACTTTTACCGTATCGAGCATAGTGCTTTTCATATTACAGTCACCGACAAATGCTTATTAACTCAACTATAATGCATAATGTACTTTTTAAAAGCAAAATTTAGATGTCCTATTTACTTACATTTTATGGTAGTAAAAAGCAGGAAGCAAAAAAAAAGGGGGGGGAAGAGAAAAACTCATTGTTCCATTTAGCTGAATATTTTCAATTCTCTTATTGTATTCAATATTCAACTGTAATCATTATAATTACTTCCCGTTCATTTTTGTGAGGTCAAATGAAGTCATTTCTGTGATGAAGTAAGATACACATTTTATCCAACATATGTGTAGTGCCACCAGCACTGGGACAGTGCCTCT
The DNA here is from genome assembly GCF_002776525.5 of Piliocolobus tephrosceles. Classification (NCBI taxonomy): domain Eukaryota; kingdom Metazoa; phylum Chordata; class Mammalia; order Primates; family Cercopithecidae; genus Piliocolobus; species Piliocolobus tephrosceles. The sequence goes on along the minus strand of NC_045436.1, from coordinate 77,028,200 downwards.
TTCACTGTACCCCTTCAGGATCTACAGCATTTCTCAATATAAAGCAAGTGCTCAATAGTGATTGTTGGATGGATTATCTTAGCCCTTTTGGATATGATGCATTCTTTATCTAGATTTTAAATGGTTTGAGGACTTCTTCAAATTCTAAGTACAATTTTGTAGACATGCCTAGAAATGAGGGGTAGTGAGATTCTTGGTTTTTATTTGATTCTTAAAGGAATCTGTCATTCCAAAAAGTTCATAAACCTCTACTTTAGAGAGAAGTATTGAGAATGGCAGTTTAATAAACATTTGGTAAATAAAGAATTATTTATTGAGTCAGTAGCTTGAGTACTTTTTTTTATTTTAAAGTTATGCCTAGTTGGACATGGAATTTAGAAAACTGGGTAAGTTTTATCTGATCTGATTTTATTTATTTCATTTTATTTATTTATTTATTTATTTAGAGACAGAGTCTCGCTCTGTTGCCCAGGCTGGAGTACAGAGGTGTGATCTCGGCTCACTGCAACCTCCACCTCCCATGTTCAAGTGATTCTCCTGTCTCATCCTCCTGAGTAGCTGGGACTGCAGGTGTGCGCCACCACATACAGCTAATTTTTGTATTTTTAGTACAGATGGCCAGGATGGTCTTGATTTCTTGACCTCATGATCTGCCTGCTTCGGCCTCCCAAAGTGCTGGGATTACAGGCATGAGCCACAGCCCCTGGCCGCTTTATGTGATCTTGTAAAAATATGCTCTTACATTGTTTCTCTCCAAAGCCAGAGACTGACTGTGATTCTCCAACCTACAGTTGTGAGACATATGCATATTTTTAATAAGAATACTAAAACTTATATTCTCTTTAAGCTCTTTACAGTTAAAAATTCTTTCTCATTTAAAATACTACCAAAATCCATACCGCTAGTGTATTGATTCACCAATATCCCTGGAAACAGGAAAGGCCAGTTTTATTTTCAAGGATTTCCAAGTATAGTGTGTTTCTAAATCTCTGTGATATCAAACTCAATTGTTATTATTTTAATGTTAGTAACCTTAAATTTATGAGGCACATTTCCTCTAAGAATTTCAATAAATTTCATGAAACTAGTTCGGAGCTGTTATTCTCCTCACTTAACAGTAAGGAAACTAAAATGTAGATGTTGTTCAACCATTTTTCTCATGGTTATTTGGACCATCAGTGGGGATAAATTACCCTGGGTTTTTAGTTTGTTATTTCTAAAATAATAAGACGAAAATAATTTTTTAAATCTTTTCTTTCTTTCCTTTCTCTTTCTTTCTTTCTTTCTTTTTTCTTTCTTTCTTTCTTTTTCTTTCTTTCTTTCTTTCTTTCTTTCTTTCTTTCTTTCTTTCTTTCTTTCTTTCTTTCTTTCTTTCTTTTTCTTTCTTTCTTTCTTTCTTTTGACAGAGTCTTACTCTGTTGCCCAAGCTAGACTGCAGTGGTATGATCTCGGCTCACTGCCACCTCCACCTCCTGGGTTCCAGCACTTCTTCTGCCTCAGCCTCCCAAATAGCTGGGACTACAGGTGCGTGCCACTATGCCCAGCTAATTTTTGTATTTTTAGTAGAGACAGGGTTTCACCAGGTTGGCCAGGCTGGTCTCAAACTCCTGTCCTTAGGTGATCCACCCATCTCAGCTTACTAAAGTGCTAGGATTATAGGTGTGAGTCACCACGCCTGGCTGAAAATAATTTTACAAATACATGTTTATAACTTTAGAAATCTTTTTACCAAAAAACCTCCTAATACATATTTCTCTTTCTGGTTTAAAACTAAGAAAAAAATACCTTAGGAAATTTGCTTTAAAATTAAAGCAAAAATATTTTGATATATTTTAGCCAAAATGTTAAATAAAATGTTACAAATACCTACCAGTATATTCAGATATAGTAAAATAGTATATGAAATAGTAGTTTGTAGAAATACATCATAGTAGCTTCTTAAAATTATCTGCTTTCCTCAGATAATTCCATAGATGTGGCTAATGCACGAATTTTTTGGAAAGGTTTGGCTTTAATGAAAGATAACTATCAGAGTGAGAGGATTTTGATTTCTTCAAGTTTCAGTTATATTAACTAATGCTTTAGCATGACATGGATTCCTTTTATTAGTGTTTACTTTAGGTCATTCTGAAACTTCACATCTTTGGATATTTATGTGAAGGAGTATGAAAACGTTCAATTCGGTTTTGCCTCTGTACATGCCACCCTTCCAAATATTATTATAAGGTATGACTATGTTTGAACAGATTCTCTGATTCAGCCTATTGAAAATAATAGAATCAGTTGCCCATAACAGTTCTGTTAATTAGATTGTATCTGTGCTGTCTTTCTCTTGTCCTAGAAATTCATCTTCTTGAAAGCATTTGTGTTATTGAAAGCAATGGAGCCTGGTAATGCTGGCCATTACCTTTACTTCATTTACATTATTGTCCAATATTTTTTCCCCAAGTTCACTTCTCTCCCCTGAATTCCCCATCACTTCACTGCATCTCATCAAGCACTATCTCAGCCACACAGAGGTAGCCTGCTGTGCAAAAATGAACCGGGTACAAAACACAGGTTCCCACGTCTGGGGCTTTCCAGGCTTGTTCCTAAGCCAGCAGCAGCTGGGCTGACCCAGATACAGGAACTGTTTTTCTCTCTGTGTGTTTGACCAATTCCAGGAACGACCATTGTTGCATTAACACCAGGATTTGAAAACACAGCATGATCCCTGTGGGTGGTACAATTTCCTCTGAGGAAGAATGAGGGCACAATGGGAAACTTAAGGCCCCAAAGAGCAAGAGGGTGAGTGTAGCAAAGCAGAAAATATTTGCTTGGTGCTCTGCTGTGGCAGCAAGTATTCCTTTCTGCATCTGTGAGGACGGTAGGAGAATTACACTCACCTGCCTGGTTATGTTCAACAGGCACCAAGACAATGTTGTTCTCAAATACTATATGGGAAACTGGAGAATTTATTCAGTCTAGGGGTTAAATCTAAACAGAAAAGATGGAATAAAAAAGAGGATTCATTTCATCGTAAGATTCATTTCCTACCCAGTAAATGCCAACATAAAGAAACAGTCCCTAGTCATGGAATGAAAATAAATAAATTCCTTTGTGTGTGTGTGTGTGTGTGTGTGGCTTCTGTTGAAAAACAACTTTAGCTATTAGTCAATATCCCTAAGAGGTGTTGTTTATCCAAACTTACGGTTCTTAAACTCAGACATATATGAAAACCACATGGGTAATTGGTAAAACTATAGAGTTGAGTTCTATCTGACACACAGGAGCCTGCAACTCTGAACTCTCTGTTAGAGCTCCAGGTGATTTTGCCATACACCCAGGTTTGCGAACCACTAATCCAAAATGTGAGGGGGAAGAGCCAAAACCCCTGAAGACTTTACACTGCTTTATTTTTAAATGTTTGTACCTTTTTAAGTTATACAATTTAATAATTTCTGAGCCATCTTTAACTCTTACTTTCATATCCTGCATCCAATTCACCCTCTTGGCTTTTTCTTTGTTTTTATTTTAGGGTAAATTGACAAATTGTAACCCTTTATGAGATACAAAGTAATGTTATAATACATAAGATTATGAGATATATATATATATGTATAGGTAAAACAATGTGGAATGATTAAATCAAGCTAATTAATAGATCTGTTACCTCAAATACTTATCACTCTTGTGATAAGAACATATGAAATTTACTTTCTTAGTAATTTCAAAATATACAATTTTATTTACTATAGTCACCATGCTGTTCGATAGATCTCAAAAAATGTATTCCTCCTATGAAACTGAAACTATGTACCCTTTGACTGACATCTCTCCATACCCTCCACCCCCAACTTCCATGAGCCATTTTTTCTACTCCCTGCTTCTGGGCTGGATTATTTTAGATTCCATGTATAAGTGAGATCATGTGCTATTTGTCTTTTCATGCTTGACTTATTTCACATAGCATGATGTCCTCCAAGTTAACCCATGTTGCACAAATGACAGGATTTCTTATTTTCTAAGGCTGTGTAGTACTCCATTGAGTATATATACCATATTTTCCTTGTCCATTCATCCATGGATGGACATTTAGATTAATTCCATACCTTGGTTATTATGAATAATGCTGCAAAGGACACAGGAGTACAAATATCTCTTCAACCTACTGATGTTAGTTCCTTTAGATTTATGCCCAGTTGTGGGATTGCTGGATCATATGGTAGGTCTATTTTTCATTTTTTGAGGAAACGTCATACAGTTTTCCATAGGGTCTGCACCAACTTACATTCTCACCAACAGGGTACAAGGATTCCCTTTTATCTGTATCCTTGCCAACACTTGCTATCTTTTATCTTTTTGATAATATCCATTCTGACAGGTGTGAAGTGATATCTCATTGTGATTTTAATTTGCATTTCCCAGATAATTAGTGATGTTGAACATTTTTTCATAGACCTGTCATTTTTATGTCTTCTTTTGAGAGATGTATATTCAAGTCCTTTGCCCATTTTTTAATTAGGTTGTTTAATATCCATTGACTTGTTAGAGTTTCTTACATATTTTGGATATTAACCCCTTATCAGCTGTATGGTGTGCAAAATTTTCTCCCACTCTGAGGCTTATCGCTTTACTCTGCTAATTGTTTCCTTGGTTGTGCGGAAGCTTTTTAGTTTAATGTAATCTCATTTGTCTACTTTTACTTTGTTACCTGAGTTTTGGTATCAAAGCCACAAAATCATTGCCCAAAATAATTTTGTGTAGTTTCCCCTCTGTGTTTTCTTCTAGCAGATAGCCCAGGTCTTGCATATAAGTCTTTAATCATTTTGAGTTGATTTTTTACATGGTGTAAGAAAAAGGGTCCAATTTTATTCTTCTGCATGTGGACATCTAGTTTTTCTCAACACACTTTATTGAAGAGACTGTCTTTTTTCTATTGTGTGTTCTTGACACTTTTGTTGAAAATCAATTGACCGTTAATGTGTGTGTTCATTAATGGACTCTCTATATTCTGTTCTACTGGTTGATTTGTCTATTTTTGTGCCAGTATCATGCTGTTTTAATTCTATAGCTTTCTAGTATAGTTTGACATCAGGCAGTGTGATACTTGCAGCTTTTTTCTTTTTGCTCAAGATTGCCTTGGCTACTTGGGTTTTTTTGTTGTGCCAGAGGAGTTTTAGGGTTTTTTTTTTTTTTAATATTATTTTGTGAAAAATGACATTGAAATTTGGTAGAGATTGCATTAAATATATAGATCACTTTGTATAGTATGGTTTCTGGTTATCCAAGGTACCTAAGTTAAAGTAAGATCAGTAGTTAAAGTAGTTAAGTTTAAGTAATTGTTTGTTAAATTGATTATGTCTTTTTTGTCATACATATCTGGTATAAAGTTATAGCATGTTACCTTTTCCAAAAAGAGGACACGCTCATATTTCCAGTCTCATATGCTCTTCCAGAACCTCGCCACTTCCTCAATCAAGAGGTAGAGTGTGTTTATTCTCCACTAAAAATTGGGCAGTTCTTTGTAGATGATGTAACTTCTCTCTCTCTCTTTCTTTCCGTCTTCCTTTGAATACTCACCATTGTTACCTAGCCACCATGTCATGAAGAATTTCAGGATATATGTAGGTATTCTGACCAATATCTCCAGGTCAATTGCTGTAATAACAATAAATTCCAGACGTGAGTTATCAAAAACCTTCAGATGATTAGAGCTTTCAGCTTTTGAGCTACTTTACATGATAATGAATAGAGAAGAGACAAGCTATCCTTCATGAGCCCTGTTCAAATTACATATTCAAGAACAAAATAAATGCTGTTTTAAGCCACTACATTTGAGGTAGTTTGTTGTTAATATCAATGAACCAAAACTACACACTCTTCACTGTTTTTCATACATTACAATATTAACTGATATGGTGATTTCTCATAATTCTGCTAACTTTTGTTTCTACATTTTAGAGTTATGTAATTAGGCACATGAATGTTTAGAATTATATATTTCTGCTGAATCAATCAATATTTACTATTCCTGAGAGGTTTTTTTTTTTTTTTTTTATCTTAGAGCATCATTTATTTCATTTTAATATAGCCAAATCAGTTGCATTCTGGGTAATATATGCCTAGTATATTTAACCATTCTGGGTTTCATTTTCAAACTTTCTTTGTCTTTATGATTTAGGCATCTTCCTTGTAAAAAAAAAAAAAAAAACTATAGCTGTATTGCTTAAAAATGTGAATTATTTATTTCCAACTAGTAAATTTAATTCATTTATACTTATTGTGATTATCAACATATTTGTATTTATTATACCATTTTATTTTCTACTTTATTTTTATCTATATATCTCCATTCTTCCCAGCTTCCTTTTTCTTTGCTATTATTCTTTATCCTTTGATTATTATTATGTTTTTCAATTTGGAAACTCTATTTTTTAGTGTATACTCACATTTTTAGTTACATATATAACAAAGTCTGAAATGAATCCATGTCTCAACTTTCTTATTGAGAAATACAAGAAACAGAAAGCTTTAACCTTGCTCATCCCCTTATGTCTTTCATCATTTTTCTGTTTTAATTCCATTTTGTTTTCCTAATTTTATAGACTAGTCATATTTTGTCATTGTTTTATGCAGCAAGTATTTACCACATGCTGGCCAAAGTTTTGCTTGTTTGTTTGCTTTTTATTCCTATTCATGTCACAGTCTAGCTTTTGAGGTTACATTTCTATTTTCCTAAGATGGGGCTTTTAGAACATGCTTTAGCAATTTTGTTTGCAGTAAATCATATTGTTTGTTAATTGGAAAATATCTTTATTTTGCCTTTATTCTTGAGTAATGGTTATAGAAGAAATTGTTAATACTCATGAAATAACCAAATACTCACTTATTGTTAATACTCACTAAATAACCAATATCCAATTCACCAGTTAAATTTATTAATCTATCTGAAACATTTGTCTCAAATAAATCCATTCTGCTTCATCAAATTATACTCCCTAATGAAGTTCCTTCTTGTTATTATCTGGATTACTGCAATACTCTCTTAAGTGTTTGCCTTTGCTTGCCTTTCTTGGAGATCAAAATGTGCCACCTCAACATATCACAATAGGGGACCAGAATATGCCATCCTAAGGTATGCATTTTTGGCATAAGAATTATTTTGGGCTAAAAGCACTTAAGAAACAGAAAACCCAGGAAAAGTGCTGTCTACTCTTCCCCTTTTCTGCCTATAGGCAGGATATACGTTCTTCTTTACTGGAAATGACTCTAGGCTTTTATCAATCCAGAGATGGCACCAGAAGAATCTGCAAACAAACCTTTATTGGTTTTCTCTTGTATATTTACCTTCCCACAGTTTGCTACCCTTGGAGACCTAAAACTGCTTTCTCTGTCCTGTCATTTTCCTACACAGCTATTGTTCTTTTTGAAGATCTTATGTAAGCTGGAGTTCTAAGTCATCTCTTTGAGTTACTCATTTCTGGGTACTCCTTTATGTTATGTGTGCAATACACATGTCAATAAACATGTCTGTTTTCCTCCCATTAACTTGTCTTTTGTTACAGGGGCCCCAGCTGAAAACTCAGATGGATAGAGGAAAATTTTTTTCCCTTACACCTCTAATATGGTAGATTAATTTTTTAAAGATGTAAACTACTTTTGCAAAAATCACTTAATAGCTTAGAATAAAATGCATTTAGAGTAAAATCAAATATTTTACTCTAACTTATAAGGCCCTACATGATTTGTTCCTTACTCAGCTCCTCAGCTCTTCCAGCTATGATTCTCAGTCTCAAAATGAAAACTGGATATTCTAAGAAACATCCTAAGAAAACACAGCTAGGAAAATGAATACTAATGACTTTTTAATGTTTTTCACCATGCAATCCATAATTTGATCTCTCCCTAAATTTATTTTTGTTTCAACTTTGCTTTAATGTGCATCATTAAGAGTAGCACTGTAATAATTTACATCATCAATTGAACACAATTATGAAATATGTGAGACAGCCAATATGTTCCCATTGTTGATGAGCCCACTTACTGAGGCTTAAAGAGGTAGCTCTATGATTCCCCAAATGTGGCTACTAACTTAATTATAAATATCAAAGGAGAATACAGACCACATCTGGAAGATATGCTTCATTCCTTCAGACAATATTCAATTTAATTATTTTTAGCTCAAAGTATTTTTCTACTCAAAGCATGTTGAAAGAAATTGCCAGGAACTTAAACACTTAATAGATAATAGATTTCACATTTTAATACATCCCTTTAAACTCATGAAATAAGTAAAAAACAATGACAGCATCCCTAAGTAGGCAAATTATTGAAATGCATCATTGAAGTGTTATCTAACTGAACAGTTACTGAATTCCTTTGATTGTTTTTGTGTGGTCATTCTTCTTATATCACTTGGCCCTTCCAACCTTCAATAATATTACCTTCCCAATGAAAGTAATAATATTATCTTGGCCATTTTCTAACATTTGTGTAGTTTTCCATCATCATGTATTAGAGCAGTGTTGTCTGAACTTATCTAATCATAGAAATTACTTAAAGAATACATTAAAAATACTAATTCCAGGTTCCTTTTCTGGAAATGTTTTCTAGAAGACACTGTCAGTCCACAATCCATACCACCCTGCACTCACTTTCTAGCCTATGTCTTACTGCTTCCCACTATAAACAAGTGCAACTCTCTACCTGGGGGCTCTATTTTGGCCATGCATGTCAGACCAGAAGTGCTGGGGGCATTACTGCTCTTGAGAACAGCCCTCAACCAGTGACTAATCAGTATTGGAATCTCCTCATCCCTTGGGTGGGATAAATACGATATATATTTTACATGGCTCCAGAATTACCCAACAGTATTCAGGCTCAGCTACCCACAGGGGTAACCTGCTCAGTAATACACAACTTATTGCCTTATTGCCTCTCCTTCCCTGTTTCATTTCTCTGCTCACTGGCCATTCCTAGGCTCACCTTGCAAATGTGTCACTCCCTGAGCATCCCAGACCTTCCTAGGATCACGTTGCAAATATACTACTTGCACTCAAATAATTTTCTCAGAAGGTCTTTGTGGGGAAACCTGACTTCAGAGAGTCTGACTCAATAGGTTTAGAGTAGAACAAGGTTCGTAACAAGCATGCCATATTATTCTTGTGATAAGAGTGGTATCTACTACAAAATAAAAACCTATATTTTCAATAGCTTTAAGCTTGATTCTCTCCAAAACTTCTGTGTGGTGAACAACTTAGCTATAAACTGTTCTCCTATATATTTTCTTTGTTCTCTTCCTGTATAATCTTCTAAAAATGTTCTGTCTCTTTGCGTTCCAGTCATCTTTTATTTTAGACATTTCTACCTCTTTGTGATTTCTGCTTATCGTCATGTCAATCTATAAGTTAACATACATTTTAAAATTTTAAACTTACAAGTTTCTGATACACTTAAAATTGTTTTGTCATATGAAAATCTCAATCTTATAAAACCTGTAGTACATTGCTAAGGAATCAGTATTGATGCAGTTGTGTTCTTACAATTTCAATAAATTCTATGTTTTTTATATGATAGCTCAAATTGTTATGTTGAATAAATTTTGTGATTATACAAAGTGAATAGTGGTAGGGAGAGGAAGAGACTTTTATCCAAAATGAGTATATAAAACCTTCCTTTTTTAAAAACATCTCCTCACTAGTGACTGCTGTGATGCATTTTCCAGATACCTCTTTAGGAATGAAAGATATATTTTCCCAGCTACTTGGAGTAGTGCTGACTTACAGCACTTATCCATAAGACCTCTCCAGAAATTGCCCTCAGGAAAAGAGAACTCTCTCAACCTAGGCCATGTTCCTTTCTCATGGGCAGACGACACTCAATGACTGATAAATGGGTATAAAGGTCTGGCCTCCTTGCCACAGGCTGGTCAAATATAAAGGATTATAGCAGTTTCTCAGCTCCCCAAGAGATTAGCTAAATCTGTGTAGACTGCATAACAACATAATATATCCCTTGTTCAATTCTCCTTCCTTCCTTTTCTTGCACCTGGTGTTGATTCCAAGACCACTCCCCAGTACATATTCTGCATGTTGCTCTGCATCTCAGAATCTTCTTCCAGAAGAATCTAACTTGCAACATTTGGTTCTATGAGTAGTTGTAAGAGTGTAGTGAGAAAACAGAGGCTGAGATGAGATTCTGGAGCTGATCAATCTGTGGCTCTCTAGCATGAAGGACTTCCAGCCACTGGTGATCAGCGGAGCACACATAACTGCTGGAAGAAGGTGGCAAATGCAATCCTTAAAATGATCACTAGTGGTGATCTAGAATGATATGACTGTGGAAGGGGTTGTATTAATGGGGCCAGTGTTTCAGGTATTTAAGAACAATAAAGAAATATTAATTGTAAAAATAATGGAATTGTATGTCTATTGCTAGGTACAGTTGATGCCTTGGGAAAAGATAACAAAAGACTAGGAGGATTAACTGGGAATTAAAAGTAAGTATGAAAGCTAAGTGCCCTCCTGCTAGAATATAAAGAGGATCTCACTTCCTCAACCTTGAGAACAGAAATCTGTAGACCAAGTCTAAGTCTTAATCATAACTATAGCAGAGCTCCACAAAATGCCTAGTCAAGGACACTGTACAAATATCAGGGCCCAGAGTCATGCAACGGTATGTCCATGTTGAGGCACTCAAATACTTTTCAAATGTGCCTAATGCCTCTGAGCCTGGCAAAGTGACTCACTCCTTCTTATTAAGGGTTGGTGTTTCCCTTGGTTTGAGGCAGACGCAGTAGCTTCTACCTGCAAGTAAACATGACAGACACACCCTTACCCCCACCTCTGAAACTTCCCTACCTCCATTCCTGGACACTAAGGCAATAATTAAGGCTAAGCCCTAATATAATCTGGCTAGGAAAGTGCTGTACCTTTTAGCGGAGAAAAATAACTACACTTCCAAAGAAGTGTGGAAGCTATGCAATGTATACCAGTAGGAACTGGGAGGATACTGACAGAATTATGTTTCGAGGGTGCTATCTCAATGGAAGAGAAGAACGTAAAGTTCGAGAAGTTATTAAAATGAGCTCACTGCTATAAGACATAGGACTTGACATCCTAACACAGATCTCAGGAACACACTTCTAGAATGTGCCTTAGAAAGTGAAAAAAAAAAAAAAAAAAATCAAGGGGCAGCACAAAATGAGATAAAGATACCCAAATACTCATAGCAGGCAGAAAAGGAGGGATTTAAAGCCTCAACCAAGAGGGCATAGCAGAATAATTATACTATGTAAGGTCTCAAAGACCACCACAGATTCTGCTCCTTAGGAGCACCCAGTATTTGTTATTTACTGAAGCAATAAAGAATGTATTGGCAATAAGAGAATGATATCACAACGAAGCTCAGTCATGCCTGTCTCTGTCAGGTCAAGATGATGGTGGGATATGCCATTATAGAACAGTGTTCCCTGAGAGCAGTGGGAATGATAGAATTCCCAAATAATACAAAGCAGGTGGGGAGGCAGAACCAACAGAATCCAGGTGGATGTAATTATTGTAATTAGTGGCAAGGTAGTTGTGGGAGAAGGGAAAGGGTGGCTTGACACATGGAGAGTTATGGAGATGGTTAATGGAGCATGGCTCCTTTAGGAGAAAGACAGGTGGTAGCCAATAAGGGTATGGTAGCCAATAGGGGTATGGCTCAATATAAATAACCTAAAGCAATCAAGGATGATGATCAGAAGGTTGAGGGCAATTGTCCCAATAAAATTTCATGATGTCTTACCCAGTGTTCAGAACAGGAATCCATTGCCTGGTCACGCCACATACCACACCATCTAGAAGCTTTCAGCCTGATATCGTAATGAACTAATCTGTCGAAGGCACAGCTAAAGTGCCAGCTTATAGACAGCACTTTGAGAGTATAGGATGCTATCCTTCAGGATTCGGTGTAGACAGAAGGTGCTGCATCTCCAACAGGTAGATGACATGAATCCAAGAACCAAAGAGTAGAGACGAAAATGACTCTAACTCCCATTAATTCCAGTAACTCCCTTGGGAAATTAACGTTTCCCATTCCATCAACTCTGGGCTTCATGAGATTAAAGGTTCTAATTTGCAAAGACAGAATGCCTCCATCTCAGCACTTACCAAACATCTCACTGAACTATAAATTATGATTGTTGCCTGATATCGGGCTCCCTGTGCCGAGGGACCACCCTGGCAAGGGCAACTTACTCTGATAACCAGCCTGATTATACAAGAAAAACAGGAAGGAAAATGTTTGGCACCAGGTGATTCACTTTGGTACCCATTGCTAGTCCCTTGCTCGCCATTGACAGTAAGTGGGCTAGTGCATAAAACGGTCTAAGAAGACAGGTTCACTTCCCATAGGAATCAATATCATGGTCACATCACCTGGTAAGTCACCTAGACCAGCTGAAGTGCTAGCTGAGGATAGAAAAAATCTAAAATGTAGGATAGGAGGAAGACCATGAGTATCAGTTGTGATCCCACAATCAGCTGTAGCAGTGGGACTATAGTTTTTCTCACTAATCTTCCTCTTCTAAGATTTCCTAAGGATAATGAACACACCAGAATCCTGGAGAATCTGCTCCAAGATCTGATACCATGAATTGGACCTGAGAGGTAGAAGAATGAATCGTAGTGGATGCTGCACCATCTATATCTCCTTAGGGCTCAAAGACTTAGTCTTCCAGTTGCCCGCTGATTACCCCCAGCTGTCAGGCCTCCAGGAAACTGTGTTCAGCTAGAGAGAACTGGTTTATCCAAGATAACACACCCTTCCTGGGGAAGTCTACATTCAATGGACAGGTAAGTATAAGACTACAAGACGCAGTTCCCTTTCTGTAACTCTGAAGGGTCATCTAGCCTCAGTTTCCTCCACAGTTAGTTGAGGCCTTTTGTTGAAACAGGCGTGGAACCCAACACATCTCCCTTTGCTCCATCCTGCTTCTTTCTCTTTCCTGCCACAGATGCTGATCCTGAGAGCATTCCTCAATGCCAATGCACTTGCTGTGTACTAATCTCCATCTCTGTCTCAGAGTCTCCTTCCTGGGGAATTCAACACTCTCAAGTTCTCTCTCCTTCTCACCTAATCTCTCTCAGATAGAATGAATTTGTTTATTTCATTAAAAAATAAACCACAGTATTCTCTTACTTCACAACCTTTGCTCAGGATGGCCGGTTTCAAGGCTTTCTTTTTCTATTGTGCCAATCCAAGCTATATCCCACTTACAAGGCACAGAGTCTCAATTCACATTGAAATTTCCATGCTTGGATCATCTATCTACAAGGTTATTTGTAACCCTCCTTTCCACTTTACATGAAAATATGTTATGTTTTTATGTAAATGTGTTTTTCTTCTAAATAAGAGAATTATCCCCTAAAATTTGAGATTATGTTTTATACTTTTTTTGAATTATTTAATGAATCATTTGTAAAAGTAGGTAAGTCATAAAAGGGCAACACGTTTTATTGATTATCTAAACGAATATCACACACACCTTTACTTCTCTGCCTCTTCTCCTGTAGCTATGTTTGAGTATTACTTTGAGGTATAGCCTCCCTCTTTGCCATCCCATTTCTAGCATCAATTAATGAATCAATTGTGGCAGAAAAAAGCTTCAGCTTTGTGATTTCTCCACACATTTTCACATTTTAATTAGTGTCTGAATGAATAAATGATTAACTATATTTAGTTAAGCACCCCTAGACCTAGAATCCACTGACTAAACCATGATTAATGGATTCTTGCATACATGTATACACCCACTTGAACCCATCTCACCCCTGCACCAATTCTCTGATATCCTCATGTCTCATCTGTGGCAATCTAGATAAAAGATCTGGTGTACTGGCTATGAGAATGAAAAATAGTTGGCAGACGAGGTTCATTCTGCTTCTGGTTTTAGCATTTCCATCCTCACATGACATTGAGAGTGCCCCTGCTTCCCATTCTACTCTACCTGGTAATCAAGGATGGTGGCCCTGCTCTAAATCTCAACCAGTACTAAGAGGCCTGCTGCTTTACTACCTACCCTATGCCTAACTCTTTTTTGGCTTACCTCTGGCTTATGTCAGGTCCTTTGCTGTCCGGACAAATTGCCTGACACAGAACATTACTCCGCCTTATTTCAGAATTGATTTACTGCATAGCCTTCCTTTATTGCTATGTCTCAGAATGCAGACTGGAATGCTCGCTCTGTAACACTGTCTATGCTTATGCTTCTTCGCACGGGGCTTTAAATACAAACTTGTTCTCTTGTGCTCTTTCTTCCCGATTATTTGTATGGGGTGAGGGACACTTCTTCAAGAAATATTACTTCCTCAGTTCCATTTGGGATGCCATTGCCTCCCTTGACTTGCAGATGGCTGCCTTTTATTTTTTTACCATGTCCTCACATGGTCTTTCTTCTGTGTGTGTGCTTCCCTGGTGTCTCTTCTTGTGTCCTCATCTCCTTTTCTTAAAAGGACACTCATCAGTTAGGATTAGGGCTATCCTAATGGCTTCATTTTAACTTAACTCTTTAAAATCCCTGTCTCCAAATACAGTCACATTCTAAGGTACTGGGTATTACAGCATCAACATAGGCATTTTTACGGTGGAAAAATTGAGCTCGGAACACCCACTATGCACATTGCTCTGTGTTGCTGAGGTCTTAGCAGTTCTTACATTTAAGTGATCCCACTTAGCAATCTCTTATAAAGAAGCTTATAACTATTGAAAACAAACTAAATAGCTGCCCACAATCCTTTGACAGTATTTTTATTATTAATGCAGTTTAGTCTATGTAAATAAATTACATTAGTTTGCTAGCCTCCATTTTGAGTAGTCAAATAAAAAGCTGTTAATAACTCAAATGTACAAAACTCTTGCTTCCCTCAAATCCCACGTTTTTCTGTACATTCCAAGGAAACATGCTGTATTATATGTAAATGAATACATACTCATTTCAAAATCAGCAAATTA
>NC_045436.1:76992801-77013214 GCF_002776525.5 Piliocolobus tephrosceles | reverse complement strand
ACAACATAATGAGAATTTGAGAGGCCCTGGAGATCCTGAAGACTTGGAAATATTTTTCTAAGATATCATATATTTTTATATTCCTTTATAAGTTTATTGAACCTATGAATGAATTTTAATCCTACAGCATTCAGATACACAAATATTAAGATTATAAGAATACAGCGCCACAGTGAGATCTGTACAGATTGTCTCTTTGTCACAGTGCTAAGGGAAGTAGCAGGATTTGTGCTATTTTATCAATGCTCAGGGACTGACTATTCCTGATGATAAATTATAGATGATAGATTTGTCAGGAAATTAAAATTCCCAGGAGTGGATATGAGAGAACTATCTGAAAGATCTCTATTATTGACATCAGAGAAGAGAAAACTTGCAATGATATATAATTTTAATTGGACTCTGTTCTGACAGGCTGACCACTTGCCAATGGTTATCCTGGGAAAAAAAATAACATGAAGGGGTATAAAATTTGCTATACATTTTAGAAAAGCTGTCACAGTTTTTAATTCATTTCAAATGCCCTTTGTTCTGGACTTTCATCTGTAAAGTTACTTTGACAAAGAAGTAGTAGATAGAGGGTCTGTCTGGCCAGTATGAAATTGTCTAATGAGGAATCTGTACACTAGATTTCATATGAGTAATGGAAACAGTCCTTAGTCTGTGTACTGTAATGGTATGTTTTCTTATTTCACTTTTTATTGTGTGTTAACTGGAGAAAATACTTTAAAATAGCTCACTCAAAACTTCTTGTTTCAGGACTGAAAATCAAGAATGGAATACAGTTAAGTAAAACACTGAATCTACCTTGATAACATCATTATTACTGGGGCCCAGAAAGCCCTAAACCCTGGTGAACTTAATATTTATTTCTCTGATAGTTTCTGGAGAACAGAGGTGGTTCTCTAGTTCTCAAGTCCAATTTTTTTGGCCCTTAAGATGTTGGTTCTTGTAGGACTTAAAAAAATATTAGCCAACTATTTTCACAAAGGGTCTATGTTCCTTGGAAAAGGAAATTGAAAAATTGGAGAATATTGCTTCCTCATTCCTGCATTACCTCTGGGTTATCCTTAAAATATTAAGACATCACCTCTGGGTTATCCTTAAAATATTAAAGGTAAAATGAAATATGCTTTTATTTTGCAACTGTAAACTCTTTTTTCTAACTCTAAAAAGAATTACCAAATGTTGAGTTAATTTAGTTCATTTTCCTGATATGATTAGAGATGAAAGAAAAGTAGGTGTTTATTACGCTTTGCCTTGAGGTCCTCAAAATGATATTCTACCTGGGATCAGGCAAGAGTCCATCAATGTAAGCTTGAAGTGATTATAATTATGGGTTTGATCATCATGTTATACCTTCTTCTTTGCACTTCAGTATGTTATTATTGAACACCTGTACTAAGGTCAAACTGTGTCATGGCTTTGAGAGGTGCAGAAGAGATATGTGACAGTATTTTCAAATGAGGATATTAAAAACTTTTAGCAAAATAGCAAATGCACAAATGAAATAGTACTAATATAATATAAGATCTTGTATATTTAGAAACCAAAACAAATTTTATAGGTAATGTTATAACCTCAGATAAGGGAGACATTAATTCAAATCAGAGTAAGTGGTAAAGATTTCATGAAAGGGATCATTTATACATTGCCTATGTTAGTCCCACAGTCTCAGAAAACGGGAAAGAATATTCAAAATAGTCAAAATATGAAAGCTCCATGGCATAAATTCTATAAAAATATACACAAGGAGGCTAGTTTGGTATTAATAGTTTGGGGTAGTAATATGAGAAAAAGATAAATTATGAAACTGGCACAATTGTCCTGTAGAACTGATGTTTATGCTTTATTTTGAATAAACATAGAAATTGACCTTTCCAGTCTTAAAACATGAGAAAGTTACATTTGTCTTATCTGAATTCCTTTCTCAGAAGCCAACAATCAAAGAAATGAGACTTACCAGATCACCACATCTGGACAATGAGACATCAAACACTTTACCTGTCGTGATTGCCTAACCAACCACTTGTTTCCTGTTGACCAAGTCTTCCTTACCACTCTCTAATCTGTGTTTTCCCACACAGAGTTACATTTTTTTCTCTGCTATATAAACTTCTAATTTTAATTGGTTGAGGAGATGGCTTTGAGACTGATTTCCCATCTCCTCAGCTGAAGCACCTGAATAAAGCCTTCTTTCCTGGAAATATTCATTGTCTCAGTGATTGGCTTTCCTGTGGGACCTAGACCAAACCCCTGGTGTTTTGATAACAAATACACAGGGTACCAAAAGATTTGATGGAATTCAGTAGTTATTCCAGGCAAAGGAAAGTCTTATTTCCACAGTCACTTTTATTTAATTTTTGAAGATCTTTTGAGACAGGGTCTTACTCTGTTGCCCAGGCTGGAATGGGGTGGAATGATGTCAGCTTGCTGTAGCCTCAGCTTCATGGAGTAAAGTGATCCTCCTGCCTCAGATTTCCAAGTAGCTAGGACTACAGATGCACACCACCATTCATGGCTAATCTTTATTTTATATTGTTTTTTGTAGAGACAAAGTTTCATCACATTGCTCAGGTTGCTCTCAAACTCCTGAGCTCAAGCAATCTTCCTGCTTTGGCCTCCCAAAGTACAAGGACTACAGGCATGAGACACTGTGCCCAGCCTATATTTTCAAATTTGGCATAACTCACTTGTGTCAATAGTCATTGCATCATTGGAAAATTCATAATAAACTAAAGAAGGTTGGTCAAAGCACTGTGATATGGTTTGGCTCTGTGTGCCTACCCAAATCTCATCTCTAATCAAAATTCCCCTGTGTTGGGTGAGGGACCTGATGGGTGGTGATTGAATAATGGGGGCAGACTTCTCCCTTGCCATTCTTGTGATAGTAAGTAAGTTCTCACCAGATCTGGTTGTCTGAAAGTGTGTAGCACTTCCTCCTTCACACACTCTCTCTCTCTCCTGTCGCCATGTGAAGACACGTGTGCTCCCCTCCGCCTTACACCATGATTGTAAGTTTCCCAAGGTCTCTCAGTCATGCTTCCTGTTAAGCATGAAAGCACTGAGCCAATTAAACCTCTTTTATTAATTCTTTGCAGCATGTGAAAATGGACTAATATACACTAAAACCATCTTAAGCAGCAATGATATAATGAAAATTATGTGATGTGACATGATATGATACAGAAGGTGCACTAATGTCTCAGTCATCTCTGACATCTAGAGTAGTGAAGAAGAACTACTCTAAATCTCTAGTTCTTCTTCACTACTCTAGATGTCAGAGAAGACCGACAAACCATTCAGGTTAGGTCACAAAACTCAGGATGGAAATATATGTGCCACTAACTGTGCACAGACAGTCATTCAAAGATGAAGAAGACATAGCTTTGCCTTCAAGGATTTTATAATTGTGTTGAAGAGAAAAGCATGCATGTTAACTTCTCTCTATGTAAAGAAATAAATGTACTATTTACAGTGCAAGGATTAAGTACAAGAAGTGGAATAATGTGGGGATGCCAATCTCTCTGAGAGAGTTAATAATATGCTTCAATGGAAAAGGTGATTCTTAATTAGGGTTTAAACTGAAGAATTAAATTTTACAAGGGCATTGAGATGAAAAGGGTATTCCAGGAAAGGTAAATAACATATGTAAAGGCAAGGAGACATGCAATATTTACAATGTTAGAGGAACCACAGGCGTTTTGATATTATTGAAACTTGAAGAAAACAGGAGGGTAGTGCTGATGGTCAGGGACCAGATCATTAAGTAGTCACAGCTTTATTCTATAGGCTATGGAGAGTCACTGAAGTGTTTAAGCTAGGAAGAAACATGATGAGGTTTACATATTAGAAAGATAATTCTGCCCATAGCAAAGAAAATTGATTAAATATAGTCTAGTCTAGAGGCAGGAAAATCAGGTGGCCATTGCAAGAATTCAATTAAAAGATGCTGAGGACTTGAACCAAAGCACAACAATGATCATGGAGAGGTAATAATGCATCTGATACCTATTTAGGAAATAAAATTTACAGGACTTAATTATAATGATGACTATGGTGATAATTATAACAATAGTTAAGGTTTATTGAAGAATTGCTATAGATCAGGCTCTGTACTGAAAGCTTTCATTTTCACACTAAACCTACTAGGTAGGTACTTTTAATTCTCCTAAAACTTGTTCATCTCTAATATCTCCTAGCTTAGTAATTGGGTCCACCTTTTACCCAATAGCTTGGGTCAAATGCCATCACCTTTAATCTTTCTCTCCCACTCTATATCCAATTCATCAGCAAAGGACATGATTACTCCTTACTACCATTTTGACAGCAGCCCTTATCCAAGCCTCTACCATATCTCTCTTTAGGATTACTGGTAACTTCCTTCTGACTGGTTTCCCCATTCTTGCTTTGTTTTCTTACAACTTATTCTTCTTACAATAGTTAGAGTGACGTTTGCTATAAGTCAAAGATGCCCGTTGATTCCATCACACTTAGACCTGAATTGGACGTTTTTATGAAGACCACCAATGCCCTACCTGAACTGACAACTGGTTACTTTGCTAATTTATTGCCTACAGTTTCCTCGATTTCTCTTATCCTTCTCTCAGTACATGTCTTTGCTGCTCCTTGAGCATGTACAGGCATGTTCCTGCTTCAGGGATCTTGTGTTTGTTTTTCCTTTTGCCTGGAATTATCTTCACATGATTTCCTCCCACAGTTTCAAATGTTCAAATGTCATCTCTGAAAATATACCTTTTTTTAACCATTCGATCTAAAATAGCACTATTCTCCCTACTCTACCATCACTATCCTCCAGTCAACTTCCTCCTTCATTACAAGTATTGCTACCCAGTGTATCTATTATTTATTCATTAACTGATGGTCTTCCCTGGTAATGTAACTCAGTATTATTTTTGGGTCGTTTCCTGTTATATACGCAGAGCTGAGGGCAGCAGTGTCCTGAGTTTTATGGGTATGTAATGCTTGCTGAATGAAGGTATGTATGAATTAATACATTAATGAATCCTCTTTTTATAGCTGAAGAAACAAAAACACAGAGAAGTAACTTTTCTAAGTTCATACAGCTACTGGATATCAAGAGCTGAGTTTCAAACCTGTGTGACGTCCCTGTAGAACATGTATGTTTAACCACTGCAGTTGCTTCACTGTATGTACCTAGTAACTAATAGCAGAAACTCTGGTTCACAAAGGAAAGTATTAGAGAAAGGATAATACATTCCTCTTCTCTTTTTTCTCCTTTTTACATATTTTAGTTAAAACTTTGCAATTAGATATGATTTCATAGGAAGAGCACATTCAATATGGCAAAAATAGAAGAGGGTTAGAGACGAAATTAGTCATTGCGATGTATGGAAAAAATGATAACTTAAAGTCAAAACAAAACCTGTTCATCTGCATCACGTAGTCATGCAGGTGGACTTCATTCCTCCTATATATAAAATGTGTAAGGATAATTCCTACCTTATATATTGTGAGGATCAAATGAGTAATGTATGTAAGGTAGTTTGTAAATATTATTATTATTATTTTTTTTTTTTTTGAGACGGAGTCTCGTTCTGTCGCCCAGGCTGGAGTGCAGTGGCCGGATCTCAGCTCACTGCAAGCTCTGCCTCCCGGGTTCACGCCATTCTCCTGCCTCAGCCTCCTGAGTAGCTGGGACTACAGGTGCCCGCCACCTCACCCGGCTAGTTTTTGTATTTTTTAGTAGAGACGGGGTTTCACCGTGTTAGCCAGGATGGTCTCGATCTCCTGACTTCGTGATCCACCCGTCTCGGCCTCCCAGAGTGCTGGGATTACAGGCTTGAGCCACCGCGCCCGGCCTGTAAATATTATTAAAACGATGATTTTATCATTATAATGGGGGGATCATCTTGTCTAGAGTATATAAAATGATCACGGGTTAAAATGTATCATGTATTCTCTTTTTGTAATGTGTTGTATATCCTATTGTTGTGTATGTGTGTTATATGGCTAAGTACCACTTGCATAGATGCTTTTGGCTCTTGCAGACTCAGTCACTCTCCCAACGTGCCACTTACATAGTGGGGAAATTTCGCTCAATATGTGCTAACTAGCTGATGTAATTGACCTTCTGTCTTACAATGCATAATTGCAGTCCTTGTATCAGGAGTTGCTAACAGTGAGATGGCAAAGCAGTTCAGAGACAAACTAACCCTTTTCGCTTTTTTCCTATTAAATATATTGCAAATTGTTGTGGTTAGGTAATTTAAACAAGTTGAAAAAGAGCCTCTTACGTATGTAAAAGACAGAAAAAGCAAAGCAGTGTCTCTAGAACTGCTCAATGTTTAGTCAATCAGAGGCGTTTAAAAGACTTGTTTCATGAGAAGAAAAGGGGAAAGTGTAAAAGCTTAGCCGTAGCAATTACAGGGAACATGTTTTCTGTCTCTCCTCATAGAAACGCCTGTCTCTTCTCATAGAAATGCCCGCATCTTATCCTCAATGTCTGCCAGCCTTCTTGTCAGACCAATTACTTTAAAACAATTGTTTCATTTGGAATAGATGCCACAGCCCAAGTGATTGTCCCTTGTCAGTGACACATTCAATTAAAACAACTCTGAATAGGAGTTCTGGTGGGCCTACTGTGCCTTGTCCAATCTTATCAGTCAATAAAGAACAACCTCAGAGACTTCAGCACTGACTGGTTCCACTGTCAGGTGGTTTGAACATGTTGCACCTTCCCAGGGTTTCTCAGAGTCTTTCGTCCCTGTGCCTTTTACAGCCAATGACAGGCGCCATCTCAGCAGTGTCTGGGCCCACAATGCCAAGAAAGCTTATGGCAGTAAATAAGATGGCAGCTGTGACAGTCCTGACAGCTGGCTGGGGCTCAGGGTGGCAGGCTGAACTGGACTGTGAGCAGTTGGAGTAGCAGTGAGGTATGACCACCATTACTGGTAGGCAGATGTCAGTTTCCACACTACTAGTTACAACATGATGTGACGGACACAGTTACATCATTACAGAGACAGACAGAACTTTAAACAAATCCTGAGGACTAGCAAGTTCTGTACCTTCAGGAAAATTTAAACATTCTTATTTAAACAAAAATTCCTTACCGTTTCAGTACTTGTACAATTAGAGAAGAATCTTGCAAAGTAGTAATAGCAGAGAATTGGCTCTTCCACATAAGAGCTAGAATCAATGATAATAAAACTCATCTCAAAAAAAAAAAAAAAAAGTTTTGTGTGTTGGCCACTGTTTTAGAAGAGCTACTGTGAGTCTACATTTATATATCTTAGGATTCCTTTGCCTAGAAATTGTAGGGGTTCCTATACCTTTTGACTATTCTCCCATAGTTTTCTTCCATAGGCAAACTCCCTGCCCTTCTGTCTGCTCATTATCTTTTCTATTTTCTGAAGGACAACTGATGATAAAAATACCTTTTATCAGAGGAGATGAGAGGTTTAAAATATGCATTATGGAAAGTTAGGTAAACTGGAAAGAAGCTGTTATATTAAATGGTGTGTACCATTGTTTATAGGACAAATGAGTTTCTGTGGCCTCATCGAGTCTGCGCAAAACACAGACCTCTTGCTACTATGTCCTAAAGTCAACCAAGGAGGGTAAGCAAGTTTCAAATCTGGAAAGTTGAAAGCAGTCACAATAGCTCTGGCAGCACATAGTGACAGAGCTGAACTTAGTCACAGAGAAAAGTCAGCAGAATGACACCGGTACAAACTGATGCTGCTGCTTTCACATCCCAACCCTTAGGAAGATTTAAGGTCAGTTCACCTAAAATCAATTCTCCTGATGTCCTATCCCTTGAAACACACATTAACCTTAATCAGATTCCTAATAAAAATCTGTCATACAAGTAGCATTTTATACATAATAAGATGTCACTCTAAGCATTTTTGAGACATGATGTTTTGTGTTTTTCTTAAATGTATTTTTGTAGCACTTTAAGCATTTAATCTTAATTGGGTGAAATACCTTGGAAACCCTCAAAAGTAGACAAAATGGTCCCTGTGAAAAATGATAAAAATGACTCTAAGCTAACTCTACTTGAGCACAGATGAAAAGTTGTATATTTGATAAGTGAACATTTTAGATGAATGTGTCATTAGGCAAACTGATCGTTATGCCAATTGATTCTGAGTACAATAATTTAGGCAATTTGACATTCTCCCCTTAAAGGTGCCTTCTCATTCTGAAATTCTATGATTCCTGACATGCACAACAAAGTCACTGCCCAAAACAGGGTTTGTTAACAAGAGTGGCAGCTTTTGCTTGGTTCTATCTATAAATGAGGTCAATATTTTTGATGTAAGGTAATACTTTTAACAATAACAAAATAATTGAGTAGTAACTATGGGCCAAGAATACACCTATATATTTTACATGTGTTTGTTCGATAAATACTTATTGGATAGCTACTCTCTGCCAGGCACTTTTCTGAATGAACTCAGGTAATTCTCACCCTGACCCCAATCATCCCCAAATATGGCAGCAGGTAGAGCTGGGAATTGAAGCAAAGACATGTTAAATAATTGCCTAATTAAGTGGTAGAGCTGGGATTTGAACCCAGGCAGTTTGGGTCAGTGCTTTACTGCCTCAGCAGATAAGCTCTGCTGATAAGTCATTAACCATGCTGCTTGAGGTGATTTTTCAAGTTGGTCAAAACACAAGGGCAGCTGTTGGGGATGTAAATGATACTCCTGTATGATTAAAAAGAAAATGTAAGAGTTGCTCCTTCTCAGTGATGGTATTGCTGGAAAATCTAACATAATTGCTGGAGAATGGTCCACACCTTCTCTGAATTTATCTAATATTTTCCAGGTCCTAAATTGAGATGAAAGCGATAACCTATCAAAAGAGGGAAGTGATAAGCAAGAAATTCCAGAAAAATCTTATTAAAAGTGTGATAGTATAACATGCTAATAAGGTTCATATTCCTTCTGTCTCCTGTTTATGGAGTTCGAAACTGTTTCTTCACCTCTCTACCTTAATACTTCTGTAATATATGGGAGTTGAATATTTGCAGGATGTGACTCCGGGGAGGGCTTCTTTGCTGGCATTTTGAGCAAGGTTTCACCAGCAGGAGCTTGTGACAAGGATCATTTCTGTGTCTTTTATGCTGTTGAACAGGTGAGCGTCTAGAATAATCAGAAATCTACTACATTGGCTGGGCATAGTGATCCATGTCTGTATTCCCAGCACTTTGGGAGGCAGAGGCAGGAGGATCACTTGAG
The DNA here is from genome assembly GCF_002776525.5 of Piliocolobus tephrosceles. Classification (NCBI taxonomy): domain Eukaryota; kingdom Metazoa; phylum Chordata; class Mammalia; order Primates; family Cercopithecidae; genus Piliocolobus; species Piliocolobus tephrosceles. The sequence continues at coordinate 77,003,981 of NC_045436.1, read as the reverse complement.
CCCAGGAGTTTGAGACCACCCTAGTAACATAAGGAGATTCTCTACAAGAAATGCAAAAACGAGTCAGGCATGGTGGCATGCACCTGTAGTCCCAGCTACTTGGGAGACTAAGGCAGGAGAAACACTTGACCTCAGGAGTTCTAGACTGTAGCAAACTGATTCTGCCCGTGCACCCCAGCCTGGGTGACAGAGCAAGACCCTGTCTCAATAAATAGATAAATAAATCAATAATCAAACAAACTACATTGATACAATATCCAGCATTTGCTGCTAAACATCAGGCACAGTTCTGAACAATAGAAACGGTTTAGTCCTAGTATTATTGCTGACAGTACCTCTAGTGTCCTTATTCAAATAAATAATCTTTTATTAGATGATAATGGCAAATCCTAATACAGTAAGTCTTCACTTAGCATTGTCCGTAGGTTCTTGGAAACTGTGACTTTAAGTGAAACATCTGATAAGGAAACCAATTTTGCCACAGGCTAATTGGTATAAACAAGAGTCAAGTTCTTATGGCATATTTATGGTTACAAAAACATCACCAAACTAAATAAAGGCCAAAAACACTACTAACATTAAACATAGAAATAAATGTGACCTGTATATACATTTAAGAATGATTAATAAAAACAAGTAAGATGATTATGTAAGTTCAAGGTCGTAGATGGACAGTGCGTATCGAGCATCTCAGGACACCAGGTGGAAACTGATCCTTGACAGGACACCATCGCCTTGCAGCGTGCACGTCACGCACGCACGTGCGCGTGCACACACACACACGCGTGCGCACACACACACACTCACTTGGATGGGACCATGTAGACATGTCCATTCACCCAACCCAGAGAAAACCTATGCAGACATGGGGAGAATGTGTGGACTCCACAGGGTTAATGGCCCTGGCTGGGAACTGATTTCTTTTTTCTCATCAACATTACAATAAAAGGACATTGAACAAAATGACATTATTTGAAGATCTGCTATATATATAGTGCCGACATAAATTTGTTGGTAAATTACTAATTGAAAATCTAGAAAACCACAAAACAAAAAGGAGAAAACAAAGTCTCAGATTAGAATTATTTACAACTATAAAATTGGTATTGTTTGATTATTTGAGCTTAAATCTGTAAGATGAAGAAAAAGACAAGGAACACACTTTGGCATGGCTAAAAAAATATTTGCAAAAGGTAATACATACCTACAATGCAACTGACCCACTGGGAACAGTCTTTCCACAGAAGTGAAATGTCTTCCTGCACTCAGCTGGTGATAAGTTTATGCCCTGAAGCATGATTATAATGTTAACCTTGAAAGGTCCTAATGAAATGAGTTTGGGGGTCCCAGCCTATATATTTTTATATGCACTGGTGCATGCCTTGGAACATATCTTGATGGACTGTCTGCAGAATAGCACAGCATGTTTCTGAGATTACAGAGTGACCTATAGTCTCCACTCCGTAACTCCTATTTTTTCCCACATGATGCACATCTAAAAATTCAGCCCAGAAGGGAGAAATGACTTCTTAACGACAGTCTGTACATTATTGATGGGGCAATAGGGTGGTAAAGAGATAACCGTAGGTGTCTTGTTTGCCAGTTGATTAACCAGAGTGAGTGCATTCCCTCGAGGAAACACGCTTTGCAGAAAACCCGTTATCCATTCAGTTTCTCACTACTAATGATATTGAAAATTTGAGATTCACCACTCCTCACCTTCTTTCCTCCAAACCTTAGTGGAGTCTGACTCTGAAGTGAGGCTGTGAATTAAGACATACATTTAAAATTGAGATGCACACATACCGCTTGGGTGAATAGAGTACTAGTAAGAACTTAGGTTGAGGTAAATGACAGAGTTCTATTTTGTGTACTTCACAGTGATGACAACAAGTCTCCTTGGTGATCTTTCTAAGTTTTAAGGCAAGAGAGCTTCATATATCTGGAAGGGATAGAAAGTTGCTATGGCTATTACATTTGTTTTAAATAAAATATTTAGAAATGAATAGTCTCTGGACACATGTATAGGTTAACACCTTAGTATTTGAGAGATTTTCTGGTAAAGCTCTGATATGATGGTGCCACTTTTCACAAAAACAGGGGAGATTAAGTTGTAGCTGTCTAATCTTCTTGTATCAACTTTGGAATCAGTTTGGTAACATCAGCTATTTATTCTGTCTCCTGGAGGAAAAGATGTTCAACTTCTCTGGAATCCACTACTTCTTGACATAAACCAGCTCAGAATGACCTTCTGTTATACTACACAGGAACCGAATGTTGGACAGAATTCTGTAGCAAAACTTTTTCACAATTGAAAACTTTGTATGTCTCAGTCCTTTGAATGTGAGTGTCAGGCTGATAAATAGCTTGTATTCCTTATACTTAACTTCTCTGAATGGAATTAGAGATTTTTTTCCCCTCAGGGGCCATTATGAATTTATGAACCATTTTTCTTTTCTCTAATCTTCAGAGAAGAATCCACTTGTATGGAGAAGACTCCAAGGCAGTTGTCATTTTATGAAGTGAACCTAGTTAGTGCATATTAAACAGGAAAATTTAAATTTCTGATGAACTGTAGAACAAGGGCATATATATTTAAAGATGACTAAGCATAAAACCTTTTATTCTCCCTCATTGAAAATCATCTTCCCTGGCTTACATAAAACTCAAACAGTGAGATTATTTAGATATTAGTAATGTCTTCAAAAAATTCCATTAGTTATCATGTATTGGTAATGACATCTCCACACACCATTGCTGTCACCATTCTTACTACTCTTAACATCCTAAACGAGTATTGAGTTAAAAATCTCCTGTGACTTCAGCATTTCTCCTCCCGGCTAATGCAAGAAACTCAGACAAGATTGAAATAAAAAAGGAAGATGAATTATTTAGCCTGCAGAAGAGAAGGCTAAGTGGGTTTGAGGATCATGAAGGAAATTTAATAATAGTCTTCATGTATGGAATAGATATAGTACAAAGATTGATGGCTAGGTATTCTCTACATTTACTGAGTTCATAATAAGAGGAAATAAAATAGAAAGCACCTAAAGTAGAAACAACAAAACATTTTCTGACATTGAAGTTTGTTGGATATGAATGTGTTCAGTTCATCATTCAATATTCATCAAGTATAATATGAGGTTGTAGTTGCTCAGGATGATATGGTTTATTTGGGGGTCTTTTTTTGCATGTATTTGTATTTCATTTGAAATGATTTAGCTGGTCTTGTTTAGAGATAGAGCAACAGATTATTGGCTTTATGAGTTTTGTAATTCTGTCAGAGACAAAGCAGAGAAAGTGACAAGCTGATGCAAATGTTCACACAGACATAAAATGGGTTTTCCCGTCACTCATCTCTAGAAGCACAGGAAAGGTAAATAAAGATGGGCACCCATCAATGGAATCACTGGGGCTCCCACATCTCTAGGTCCGTCTTTTAAATATAGCCCAACAATGCTGACTAACATCCTTGAGTTCTATTAATGATTTCCTCTTGCAGAGCTTTGGTGATCTTAGTACCATTCTAGTGTCTCTCTGCTGAATGAATGATGACCATTGATTCAGGCTAAGATATGCTCTCTCTAGTTTGCTACCAATGCCACACTAACCTGCTTGTTAGTCAACTTCGATTTTGACTTGATGGATGTCATCTTTCTATTCTATGTAAGACATTTATTCCTCTGACCCCAAATCTATGTTTGCATTAAGGTCATAGACAGTCCTTTCCTTCTGAGAAAAATCATTACTTATTAAGCTCTTGAATGGTTAGAATTTGCTGTTTCAGTCAGGACAGAGTCTCTTTTTTGTTGAATTTGAGAAAAATATGAGTTGCAAGGCTTTTACATGGACATAAAACTGAACATCCTAACTGACAATTCACCAGTATTAATAATTGACTTCAAGCAACTATCATCCTCCCAAGAAACCTCTCCTCTTGTTTGCTATGCCCTTGGTTATCTCTATGGCCAGAGAATCGCAAGTCATTATCTTGGCACTCAACAGTTCATTCCAAAGCCATTTTTGCCATTTTCCAGTTGCAAATTAGGTCATCTTGTAAATATAGCCCCTCATTGGCAGCCTTTCAAATATGCCTTTCCTTTCTTCTGCCATTTCATTTAGATAGGTAGAAGTACTGAATTTTAAAACCACCTGTTATAGTTACTAGGGCAAAGATGACTATCTTAGCACTAATAGAACACTGACTTTTTCATGTGACTCCTGTAAATGACTTGCAGCCAAGATACAGTTAAATAGCATGGACTTAAATGAGGCAGAGAGAAAAAAGATTAAAAATGTGTGGCTTTCTTAAGATGATGCCAATTCATTGATACTGTTCTATTCTTATTGCAGGAAAATATCTGAGTTGATTTAGTGAGAAATAAAATTAAACATCAAAATATCTACATAGGTATTAGACAATACTTTCATCCACTGTTGCTTGTTATTATATAGGAAACTGATAAACAATTTCAGGGGAAGGCTAGAGGAAGTGCTTTCCTCAGGAATCTGAGGTATAAGCAGGGTTGGCAGCTTGTCCAAGATCACACCGTGAGTGACATAGAGATTTGTATTTAAATAGGTCTGAATCCAAAATCTATGTGTTTTCCTCCATATTAATTAACTTTTATAGGGAATATAAAATTGTCTCACAAGTCCTTAATGCTTCAATTCAAAATTGCAAATGTGATGATGGTTCCTGTAATCATTCCCTCTTCTTAGAGACCTTTTGTCTCTTCACTTGGCTTCCAGTTTCCCATTTCTCTTGTGTTTGCCTCTTGCCTCACTGGCAACTCATTCTGTCTTCCAAACTTCTTGTTCTCGGAGGGGCCAGGCCTTAGTACTTTGACCTAGTTGTATTAAACATTTTATTCTTTTGGGGACCACCTGCAGTCTTATGGTTTTAAATGTTATCTGTGTCTAACAGTACTAAGTTTATATATCTGCATTTTGGAATTTTACCCTGAACCCTAGACTTAAACATTCAACTGCCTACTCAATATCTTTTGAGGGCTAATAGCCATCTCACATTCAACAAGTCCAAAACTGAACTGCTAACTCTGCCCCACACAACTTGCTCCATTTCAGTCTTTGTCATCTACTGTTCTTCAGTGGATTAGACCAAAGTCCTTAGAGTCCTATTTACTCTTCCATTTTTCTGTAATTCACACCTAATTTATTAGGAAATTGATTTGGCTTTGCTTCCAAATACTTCCAGACCTAGACCACACCTAAATATCCATACTGCTTCCACATCTAGTTTCACAGCACCACCATCCCTTGTCTGGTCTGCCACTGTAGCTTCCCTACATTCTTCCAGCTCCCACTCTTGCTTCCTGTATTCTATTCCCAGTAGAGCAGCAAGAGTGATTTTGTTTCACTATGGATTATGGAATAGTTCTGCTCAAACTCTTCAAATCTTCTCAGTATTTCTCAGAGTTAAAGTTGTAATCCTTACAAAGCCCTTCAAGAATCTACCAGATTTGGCCCTCTGTTATCTTGCTGCATACATTGTCCATTACCTTCCCTTCCTTCTTTTGCTCCAACTACTATGCTGAAATTTCTACCTGTTCTTTACACCCCAGGCAGCTCCTGATTCAGAGGCTTTGCACTCACTCTTACGTCTGCACAAAAAGGTTTTTCAGCTTTAAGAGGAAGGAGCTGAAGGAGTTCCTTCCTCTTATGTCAGTGAGGCTGACCTCTATCATGTCTTCCCTCCCACTCCTCCTTACGCTGCACTATTTTGTCTCCCTCATGGCTTTTATCACTTTCTAAAGTGTGATGTAATTCAATTATTATGTTTATTTGTTTTACATTTTTCTCTGCCCTCTAAAATGTATGCCCCACCAAGCATGTTTTCTACTGCTTTGCTGTTGGATGAATTCCCACAGCATGGAACAGTGCCTGGCACACAATTGGAAGTCAATTAATATTTTGAGGAATGAAGGAAAGAAGGAAAGAAGGAAGGAAGGAAGGAAGGAAGGAAGGAAGGAAGGAAGGAAGGAGGGAAAGAAGGAAAGGTGGGAGGGAAGGAAGGAAGGAAGGGTGGGAGGGAAGGGAAGAAAAGAGTGAGAAAGTAAAAAGGAAAAAGAAAAAGGGTTTATTTCCTGTTATGGGGTCTACAATATATCTCTATTATGTACAGTAATACCTTAGTTTCTGGATAATCTATGGAAATTACTCTTTGGAATAATAATTTGCTGTATTTATACTGAGAACATCTTTGAGGGTGCATTTCTTGAAGGAATTGGATGTTAATTAAAAAAAAAAAAAAACTATTTCATCATATCTAAGAGGAGCCTAAGGAAACATAAGAACTAAATGTAATGAATCCTGGATAGAATTCTGGAAAAACAACAAAAAGTCAAGATAAAAACAAAAGAAATTCCAAGGTACAGACATTAGTTAATAATAATGTTTCAATAGTGGCTCATTGATTATAACAAGTATATCAAATTCCTATAAGATGTTAATAACAGAGAGTGAGTTTGAGGGTGTGAGGTATACGCGGGTTTTCTGTACTATTGCAGAAATTTTTATGTAAATCTAATACTATTATGAAACAAAATATTTATTTAAAAAAAGGATATGGGTTAAAAGGAATTGATTACAAGTTTTATTTAAAACTTTATTTCACCATTATTATTTAGAGTCTGTATGTGACATCAGTACAACTATTTGAAAAGTTTTCCAATGTAATTTTTTAAAGGATTATGAAAATAATTTGATTTTACATGTATTGATAAGTATTGTATGAGGTCATATTAGTACAGCATCACAGCAACTACCAATAATTAGGAGCATCAGAAATCCCTGATGATTTCCAACCCCCTTCCAAAATAAGAATAGTTTAATATTATTCCTGACCATCTGAGGAAATTTTAAGAATTATTCTTTTCCTTTTTTTAAGGGACTAGAAAAAAAGCATACTCAGATTTAGCCCCTATTTAGGTGAATTAAACTATTAAAAAATAGACAAATATATTAACATATTAGAAAATATACACTTAGTAATCTGAGGAAAACTTTGAAACTAAAACCAGAACAAAAACCAATACAGTAAGAGTGAAGACACAGAGGTTAGTTTAATATCATTGATGAGTATAAAATATGCTGGAACACAGTCAGCTGTGTGTGCATGTGTTTGCATGCACACATGTGAATGTGCATGATTTTGATTACAGAAGATAATATATTTTGCACAAACTTGGAAGAAAAGCAAACAATACTAGAGTTATTAAAGATAAAGTGTGTAGGCAACAGAAAAGGCAGTCTATGGCAGCAAACTATTGCATATAAGGACATGGAGGTATAAGGTCATATATTGCAAGCGTAATTTGCGTAACGTTAGATAGCCCTTTGAGACTAAGGGATTGTTCTTATAGACCGTATTGTGAGAGAGACAGAGAGAGAGAGAGAGAATAGAGATACCACCTTGAGATGTTGTACAGATAACCTTGGGAGAAGTTCAAGATAGAATTTAAAAAGGCTAAAGAAAACATTGCTTTTTGATTTTGCATTAATATGTAAATTCAAACATTCTTGTTTGAAAATTTCTTAAATGCTGCAGAGGAGTTGCTCTCCTTGCTGATTCTGATCAGAACATGCTGGTTAATAAATCAAGTAACTGTATATTCACGTTGACCCATCTGTTCTAGTAATACTTTATTGCAGCTGGAAGGAAGCCCCAACATCACCCCTATCTTTTACCTTGTTTGGAAAATTAGGGTGTTCTAAGCAGCCTTTCCTGACACTTACTTGCACCATATGACCTCCCTATCACTCAGGAAGCAGTAGTAGAACTGGAAGACATGAAAGTCTGCCATAGTGTGTGTGTGTGTACTGGTCCTAAGAGGATGAGATGGAGGCTGAGGGTGTACAGGAACTGGAGGACTTTTTTCAACTCTGCATAGCTAATTCTTCCCTTTTGGATATATTTGTTGGCTGGGGATTGGGGGAGGGATGGGGGAAAGTTTAATTCACAGGCAAGTTGCACATACAGTAAGATCGACCTACTGGATTACTTTGGCGAATGAGATGAGTGACTTATTTTTTATTCTCAGTAACTGCCCTCCTGGAAATGAACATTGGCCAAGAATTTTTGACCGTAAGTTTGTGGTTTCTAGCTCAGGACTTCAAAACTGGGTGATCTTACTTTTAGATGCATTTTCACCCTCTTGAGCTCCAGACTTGTCATTCAGATTAGGTTATTTTAATTTAGGTAGAATACTTTATCCAATCCTGTTTGTATCTGAATAGGTTTTTGTTGTTTTCGCTAAAACAGTCTGTTTTCACTGGTACATATACATTATATTTTTCTTTGTCTTTCACTTTTAGATAAGTGCAGGATTGATGCACTGAAAGGGAATTGGCCAATAGCATAGATCGACTTCAACCAGGTAGGCTAAAGTTGTCGATGGTTGTAGATGTTAAGTAATGTTTTTACAAACGCTTATTGTGCATCAAAGCGGAAGTCCTCTGTTTTCTGTGATCAATACATCCTTACTAAGTGTAGTAACATCCCTTAAATGTTTACCTATCCAGGTAATTCAGTAGTTTCTCAAGCCAAGCAACTTCCATAAGACTGCTTTCTGATGGATCTGAAAGACATTACTAGAATACTTACTGGAATAATGCTGTTATGTTTTTAGAATCTGTGAATGAACTTGGGTGCTAGATTAACAAATGAGCTGATGCTTCCTGTGACTGGAGCTCATAAGATCTACCTGTTGGAACCAGAACAACCATAATGTCCTCAGTTTGGGACATATTTAAGTTCCTGGAGAGCCTTTACCAATCCCAGGGGGCCTCTATTTAGCCTAAATATTTCCATAACTGTGGGAACTCACCCTTAGATAGAAAGGATTCGAGATCTTCTCCAGGCTATTTGTCTTATATTGACTACTTCGGAGTTTACCGATATATGTACCTTTAAGAGTATGACCCAGAATGAACACACCCCTCCATTTGTCTGTATTCAGACTGAAATTATTACTTCCCTTTATTTAAATGATTTTCACTTTCTCTGACACCCCAGACCCACCCTGTACACCTCGAAGTGATGTGATCAACTGCTTATTGAAACTTTTCTCTATTCAACAAATTTCCTTTAAATATTTCTTCTATATTGTCTATTCCATTCCAGTCACCATTAGAAAGCTCCTGAGATTTGTTATTTATTTTCATCATCTTCTGTAATTCCTCCATTAAAACAGTAACACTGCAGACTAAGGTATCCCCACCGAACAGCAACGTTTCCAGCATCTAATATACACTAAACAAATACCTCTACTGTGAATAAATGAGAAATATATGGATAATACTCTTCCTTAGATTAATATCTGTGAAAGAATAATATACTATTATAATCAAATTCTTCTAAGATTTATTGAAAAATTGATAATGCCTGACATCAAAGGTATAAACACTGATTTATTCTCTTTGTTTCTCCTCATTATAATTTATGATAAGACATAACAGAACACAAAAATGGGTTATGCATGATGGTTGTCATTTTTTCCTTCTGTGTGCATGATTGACTTTTTTTAAATAAGGGAATTTTACCAAAGGCTATATGTGTGTGTATATTTTCTTCTACTCTGTTTCTGAAAAATGTCATTGAGATATTTTGTCTTCATTAAATTTTATAGATATTGTTTGTTTTATTAATTTTTGTGTTAAAACATTGAAGCTACCTGTGATAGAATTTTGGAGTCTGGCCAATAAGTTAGAATCCATTCATCAGTAAAAAGCTAGAGAATCAAATAGATTTCAGACCACAGATTTGGGCAAGTCCTCTATCTGCAATCTTCTTGATGGATTAAGATTTAAAATCACCCCCTTCAAACCACAATGTCTTTGTTCTATTTTGAAACTATAAAACTACCCAATTCATTTTTAGGATATATTCTTAAACCATATTCAGTGCTCTCTCTTCCTTCTGCTCTTTGTCAACACCTGTATTTTATTTGTGAACAATCCTGTCTCTACTTAAAGGTAGAAAAAATGTTTCTTTTCCCAACCAATAATTAACATAGCATTTTCTGTGAAACAGATGCTAAGTTAATATAATTAAATAAATTACACATAATTTGTAAAATCAGTAAAGTTAACATTGTACTATTTCTACTAAATTTATGCTTCTTCAACATGCTGCCAAGTGGCCAAGTCTATTCTTCATTGATTTCTTGTCAATCATTAAATATATATTTTACTGTTTCACTTTACCCCGTTGTTCAGAATTCTCCATTTCAGCCGTAATTTATTACTTGCTCCATGCTATTTAGGTCTGCTTGCCAGTTCTAAATGACCACAGTGTCATTTTACAGATATAATTTGCAATAGATAGAAAGATTAATACAGTTTCTTATCATTTGATCACTTTATATTGTCATGTTTTTGGATTAATGGTATATCGTATCTTATTTCACTAAGCTAAAATGAGTCTAATAAAAATTATGGTGTCTAGAAAGTATGGTTGTAGTATTTAAAATAACCAAGATAGTACATATCTAGGAGTCACATTTTCCCTTAATTGATCACTATAGAAACATTCTAAGTGAAGCTGTTGTTAAAGTGAAATTTCTGTCAAAGAGCCTGATTTAATATGATATTACATGAATTACTGACAGATATAAGTTGAAATTGGCTTTTCTAGAATCTTCTTGCCTTTTCTTTCTTCCACTGCAAAAAGATGTATAAGTATCTAATTGCATTTTACAATTTCACATGAGCTTTATTTATTTGTAACTAGATAATTTGATAGAGATACCTGTAGAAATCACATTTTTCAATCTTGAGCAAATTCATTTGTTAAAATACCATATAAATATCAAATAGAGCAAAATTCAGTCGATATATTCTTCTTATAGTCAGAAGCTCAATAAGTATGAAGCCCATAAAAGGAAAACTATAGCCCTATTGAGAAGAAACATATTAGATTAAATGATTGTTAAAAAGTAAGAACATTTAAGCCAGTAAAAGATGGTATGGAAAACATTTAGCATGGATTAATAGAAGACAGATGGGGCTGGGTGTGGTGGCTCAGGCCTGTAATCCCAGCACTTTGGGAGGCTGAGGTGGGCGGATCATGAGGTCAGGAGATCTAGACCATACTGGCCAACACGGTGAAATCTCATCTCTACTAAAAAAAAAAAAAAAAAAAAAAAAAAAAAAATTAG
>NC_045436.1:76984626-76992701 GCF_002776525.5 Piliocolobus tephrosceles | reverse complement strand
GGAAGCGGAGCTTGCAGTGAGCCAAGTTTGCACCACTGCACTCCAGCCTGGGCGACAGAGTGAGACTCTGTCTCAAAAAAAAAAAAAAAAAAAGAAGAAGAAAGATGAGTATCAGGCTTGACAAACTAATGAACCTTCATTAGGCAACAGAATCAATGAGTTTCTGACAAAGGTAAAGCAATGAGCTTAATTTGTTTACAGATTTCAAAGCCTCTTTAGCTTTACCATGTCATAGACAAGAACACAGTTAGCAAGTTATTTTTAGAGAAGTTATATCTATATACCTATATCTATATCTATATCTATATCTATTTTTTAAATTTTTTGAGACGGAATCTCACTTTGTCTCCCGGGCTGGAGTGTAGCGACACAATCTCAGCTCAGTGCAACGTCCGCCTGCCGGGTTCAAGCAATTCTGCTGTCTCAGCCTTCCGAGTAGCTGGAAATACAGTCACAGGCCACCACGCCCAGCTAATGTTTGTATTCTTAGTAGAGATGGGGTTTCTCTATGTTGGCCTGGCTGGTCTTGAACTCCTGACCTCGAGTGATCTGCCTGCCTCGGCCTCCCAAAGTGCTGGGATGACAGGCGTGAGCCACCGCTCCCAGACTTAGAGAAGTTATATATTGAGTGAAAAAATAGTGCACGATAATGAAGAACATTGAGACGCATTCCAGATTAGACAGGATGAAGAGCTAAATAGAAGGAGGGGCTCCATATATGCTCCCACACCCTCTCTGCTCAGACATGTACTAACGGGAACAAAATTGATTTCTGGGGGGAAGCTAGCATTGCCAATCAATAATATTGCCAAACAAATTATGAATAAATTGGATCTGTTACTGGAACTTGATATTCTTGATTTTCCACTACCTTTGAATTCCTTGGGAAATATGAAGTTTTATATCGATGATAGCTACATCTTTCAAGCCAAAATGGATTTCACACTAATGAATAATTAGAAAATTATCTCCAAATGACATGTGTAAACAATGGCGGGTCACATCTTGACTGCTCTCCTTAAGTTATGTACTTAGATAATATTTTCTCCTCTGTCTTCTTTACTTCCTGTTTTCCCACACCTACAAGTCCTGCTTATCACAGCATTGTATCTTACATATTCTGTGTCAGCAAACTCCAATGAAATCACATTTTTACATTTTTACTTCAGTTCTGGGTCAGACTCCAATATTTTTGCACTTCAATTACTTCAGCAATTTTCCAATGTAAGTTAAAATTTTATGTATCTAGCTCCCAAACTGGCTTCTTTTCCTCCAATTTCACTGGACTAATGGTATTATCCTCCAAAAGGTTATTTTTGATTCCTCTTTTTCCTTCACCTATCTGGGGGCTTCCTTAATCTTTCTATACTTTCTAAACTTCCTTTTTCTCTATGTTCATTTAAGCCTCTAAAACTTCTAGTCAGTATCATTACAAGTAATGCCAGCTTCTAATTATGTATTTATTCTTCAAACACGCATTGTGCTAGTGATTTTATAAACACTTTTAAAAATAATTTTTGTGATGCTCAGTCAAGGAAGGTATGACAATGCCTATTTTACAAATAAAGGGACAGGAAACTGAGAAAGGCTAACAAACTTGCTGAAACTCACCTAGTTAGTGAGAGGAGAACCCAGGATTCAAAACTCTGATTCCTAATGCCACTTCTTTTTTCAAAATTTCTCATAATTATTTCTTCTCTATTGTCCTTCCTTTATTTAGTAGTTCTTTTATTGTTACAAAACTATTTTTAAGTGATTATTTGGCTAGAAATTTAAATCTCTTAATGCAGCCTATATCTATCATCTATGCTGCTTTCTGGATAAAGTCTAAACTCCTTGGTATGTCATATAAAACTTCCTGTGATCTGGCCTATTTGTCCTCATCTCTCCCTATTCCAACCAAACAACTCAAGCCATATCAAACTATAAAGTTCCTTTATGGCAGATTCTTCATCTGACTTTCACGCTGTTACTGCTCCCTTGGAATCTCCTCCTCATTATCCACTGGAAGGTGTGCCATCATTTCATCTTGTTCCTCATATTCCATTATTTGTAAAGTTCTTTCAGGATAAGGCTATCACTTACTTCTTTGATCCCAGTGGCCAACACAGTGATGTTCAGTAAGACACTGCTGATTTAATATATGGATATGTCCTAGTGATTTCCCTGTGTCTTAAATGTATACATTTTCAATAATTTAGCTTTTATTTATATTCTAAACTTTAAAAATGTTTTGTTATATATGTTCCTATTTAATTTCTACTGTAATGTATACAAATTTATGTAGCCTGAATTTTTCACTTAATCTTATGTCACAAAGATATTTCAGTATTTTAAAACATTTTTTACAATTATGTTTAGGCAGATGCATAATGTTACCTCTAGTTATTATGATTGACTATTTCTTTGTTGTTGAATAAAGACAATTGCAATTTTCCCCATTATGGATAACACTATTATAAATACTAGGGTATGAATAGTTTTTAAAAATTAATCTTGTAAATATTTTGCTTTAGGTATGTACCAAGCAATAGGATTAGTGGATCATGGCATTAATTTTTATATGGCTTTAGAGAAGGGGTCAACAAACTATAGCCTATGGGGCATTGTCTGTTTTTATAAATAAAGTTTTATTGTAAAACAAAGAAACCCTTTCATTGCTTTCAAAGGGCTGAGTTGAATAGTTCAGCCTATAAAGCTTAAAATATTTACTGTCAGGCCCTTCACAGACAAATTTGCTAAGCCCTGTCTAGAGACATATTACTTGAATTATTTCTGTGAGACAGTTTTCATTACCAACAAAAAGTAAGTGTTGACCAATTTTACTATTCTTTCATCAGTGATGGGAATTATGGTCATAGTAAAACATGTAGGAATTGCCTTTTCTCCATCATGGTCTTGCAATTTTGTACTAAGGGTGAGATTGAGAGATCTAGATTCTAGGTAGGGAGATCTGTACCAAGGGACCCAACCAAGGAACCCAACCAAGGGACATTTCAGGGCTTAGAAAATTGCCCTGAAGTTTTATTATGTGTATTATTCTTCCCAAAAAAAGTCTGTTACTTTTGGAGTCACCATTAACACGTCAACAATGGCCAGGTGCTTCCTACCTCTAACTAATCAGTTTTGTGGCGATCACACACTCAGCTTATTTTGCAATGCCAACAAATCCAAGAGAAATGCAATGTAAGAGCCCTAAGCCATCAGAGTTTGTTACATTATCTACTTTAGTATGTTGAACTGCTGCAGATGTTTTGCCTTCCAAGAGCCCACTTTAATATACACAAAGGTGCCTTAAAGCAAAATTTAGGTTATTGCATAAAGGTCTGCTGACTTGCTTAAACATGGCATTATGCTGAGATTGCATGCCAGGTGCAAAGGGGCTATCACTTTCCATCATTTCTGTGTTGCAAAATCAAGTAACATGGGCATATTGTAGGATAGATTATCTTCTTGTAATACAATGTGACCCAATTTGCCAAATAAAAATATAATGAAAACAGCAGCTTGTAGCAACACCTAAAATATCTTCTGAGTCATTATCTCTTTAATGAAAAGCAGCACTGGACAATTTCAACACAAATTGTAGTTTAGCATCTCATTAACTGAATAATGGCTTATACACACCATGCATTTTTATGTACCTGAAGGGTTGTAAAATTGTACACCAAAGTAAGTCAATAGTCCATCTCGTAACCATCCTCAGATGACAATTAAGATGTTTCTGTCCTTCATTATTTCACAATAATAATTTATTTATCTTCCTCAGATATTAAGTATACCAGAATAAGAGATCCAAGGAACATGCTTACTACATTTGTGGGTATTTAAATAATTTGTCTCACTGTGGATTGTATGGATATTTGATTCTGATTTGCCAGTTGACTAGCATATTTCTTTCTGAGGAGACTTAGTGGGCCTAAAAGTAAAAGAGGAGCTGACTTTGAGTTAAAAAAAAAAAAGGCCTCCCAGAACACAAATCACTACTGGGCATCCCCTAGTGCCAGTAAAACAAATCTTGCAACTTTTTAATTGAAGCCTACTGAGACCAGTATGTCCCTCTTTTTTAGTTCATTTAAAACATCTCCCTCCATAACTGATATTTTCCTTTCCATAATCAAGTAATTAGTAGGCTAATTTCACTTCTTTTATACAAACTTTGTATTGTGCTCACCAGCCTGGTTCTTTCACCCTTACAATCCTGGGCTATTGGGTCTGGAATGGCTGCTCTACACCAGGCTTGAATATCTGCAGGCGCTTTCTTCCCGATTCACACTGAGCTAGCAATCAATCCCATCTGTTCTTTATCATTAGCAATTCACAATGTACCCAAAGCCATTCTTCAAGTAACGTCGTAAACTTTCAAGGCAGCTTTCTGCATGGATATAGAGAAATAGACATATCTGTATCTATCTATATCAACATCTATATCTATACACAATTTTTTATACTCTGCAATTCTCACATAGAATTTGAATACTAACAATACATAGGCATCTGGAAATAACTGTTTGTGGACAAATCTCATTTGTATATACTGATAGGCTTGATGAGAAAGAAAATGGTTTTCTATCAACTTTATCATTCTCCATGAAATAGCATCTTATAATTGTTTGATGTACCATATTTATGATATTGATAAAAGTGAATAAGTTATTTGCTAAAGCACTTATAGATCTAGACCAGATTATCAGTTAGGTGTTAACATTCCTTGATTTTTGCTTTGAGTAACTGTTCACTGGCTTAGTGTTCTTGTATGTGATAGGTTGTCAAAGTAAAGAACAATCAGTACTAAATTTCTCACAGTCCATTTTGTTAGGGTATCTACAATAAAAGATAGCAGTATGTAAAATAGCTATTTTACTACATGTTTTTTCAAATAAAAACAAGACAACACTAAATTTAAGAAGCCCTATAAAACAGCATTTTCCTGCTTTACACTATAATTGAAAATAAACTCCTTATAATATTTACTTTTTACTTTAAAATATGAACTAGGGCCGGGCATGGTGGCTCAAGCCTGTAATCCCAGCACTTTGGGAGGCCGAGACGGGTGGATCACGAGGTCAGGAGATCGAGACCATCCTGGCTAACACGGTGAAACCCCGTCTCTACTAAAAAAAAATACAAAAAAAAATCTAGCCGGGCGAGGTGGCGGGAGCCTGTATTCCCAGTTACTCGGGAGGCTGAGGCAGGAGAATGGCGTGAACTCCGGAGGCGGAGCTTGCAGTGAGCTAAGATCCGGCCACTGCACTCCAGCCTGGGTGACAGAGCAAGACTCCGTCTCAAAAAAAAAAAAAAAAAAAAAAAAAAAAATATGAACTAAGCTGAACTGTCATAAATTCATATAAGAATCGATCTATTGTGTGTGGTATCAAGGCATTTTAATTAGATATTTTGTCTCTTACAATTAACTCTGGCAACTTTCACAGGCGAGTACAAGTTTCAGAGAAATACAATCATTTAATATCTTTAATATATCTCAAAGAATACTTAATACTTACTAATCTTAAATCCACCTCCAAAGTCTCTGAAATTGTTTTAATCACAATACTATATTTATTTTCTTAAGAGATTTAATAACTTTTTAAAAACTACCATTGCTTATTTTAATGTTTTTTTATTATACCATTTACTAGTGTATAACAAGACATCCTCAGTTTTAAAAATAATTTCAGAGAACTGCATAAACTCCTTGAAACCATAGACACTGAAGTATGAAAAAATCCAAAAAGTATATAGTTTATGCAAATTATATTTTTATTTCTTGTTAAGATACTCCTAAAACAAGTATTGACTTTAATTTATAATATTTCAATTACAATTCTGTGCTAAACATGGGAATTTATTAACCAAACTTTTCTATCATTGCTAACACTTGGGTCTTCAATATTTCGTGGTAAAAAGAGAACAAATGTAAAAGCTCTTGAAATAAGATCTAGGAATTTTTATATTATGTCCTTTGCATAATCATTAAAGCATCATAATTGGAACCCTTTGAAGTCAATTTATGTAAATAAAAAATATAAAAGCATAAAATAATAATAAAGTTTCTAAAGTCTCTATTGCTTATTTAGCTTCAGGGGATAAAGCAGATTTGTGTATATTTTCTTGAATATACCATATTCTGCCCATTGTGTAATTTTTAGCATGTATTTTCTTCTTCGATCTTTTAGATAGTTTAAAATATTAAGCTTGAGAAAATGTGATTTGAAAGTTCAGTGGGATCTGTGACCAAAATTGTCTCTTAGAGGCAGTGGGTGCTACGCATTTGTCCCAAAATTCCATTAAGAAGGATGAAATAGACCAGATAAAAATGGAACAGAATAATAGAGGGAGCATATCAGGAGGCTGTAGGCTTTGCTAAGACACTCAAAGATAGACAAAAAACAGTTTGTCCTGACATTCTCCTATTTATTTCCAAGTTCTAATAGAAGGGAACACATTGTAATTTTTTTTTCAGTTAGTGACATTTTTGTTAATTGTATTTAATGAAAAACTCATGCCTCTTAGCCTTGATTCAAGCTAGTCATCCAGTCTCCAAATTTGGAATTATATGATTCATCCCAATCCTTCTGTTTCATATTTAGTCACCAAAAATTGTGAATTTTTCTTTCAATTTTTATGTCTTATTTAAGATTTTTCACTTTATTTTTATTGTGAACATCCTAATCCACAATTTTATCACCTGATACAGAGATGAATCAAAGAGCTTCCTATGTGTTCTCTCTAATTCCAGTCTTCTTCATCTGATCCATTCTACATGCAACTGACAGATGAAACTTCCTTAAATCATTTTTTAAATTGTGTCATTATCTACTCACTCTTCACATTGAATTTCAAGAGTACACCTTGTAATGTTTCTCTCCATTCAAATAAGCATATATCATATGCTTTCTCAAATATAACTTTAGTTAAGTTATATCAGCCTCTACATATCTGGGTTTTGGTATCTACTATGCTTTGTTTACATTTGGTGTTTGAATTGAGCTTTAAAGACAGAGACTGTAATGCCATTACTAGAAAATACTAGAAAATTTTCAAGTTGATCTTTTCTTGATAGATGCAGTGGCTGCATTGGTTGTTCCCACAACTATAATCTAGCTTTTGATTTAACATCAATATCTATTATTAATCTATTTGTGATCCAATAAATTCCAAGACATAGGTATATTTCAGTATATATTGAAAGAAACCAAATTAAAGATTATGATGTGGTTACGAATAAATCTTGATAGGAAGGAATCTTTTCCCCAATTAGCCAAATGTTAAATTATCTTCTCTTTTTTAATAGGTGATTTTACATTATAAGACAGGGTTAAGTACCTACTACCTAAGCTCTGAAATAGAGTAAGTCTGGATGTATAACTGAATCCATTTGAGTTCAGATTTTTATAGTTAAGCACATCTTCATGAATACTCTTCTTTTGTAACTTTAAGAAAGAGTGGATTAAGATAAAGATAGAACTGAATAATCAGGATTAATTTTTGTTGAAAATTAACCTAAACATATCAAATACATTTCTGTTGTGGATTAAATTGTGACAACCAAAAAGATACACTGAAGTCCTAACTCCCATACTTAGGAATGTGATGTTATTTGGAAATAGGGTCTTTATAGATACAATCAAATTAAGATGAGATTAAATTGGATTTGGGTGGGCCCTAGTTCAGCCACTGGTGTCTGAGAGAAATGTGGACACAAATTAGACTGTAGACAGACATACAGGGAAGAACACCATGTGACAATAGAGGCAGAGATTAGAGTGATGCATGTACAAGCCAAGGGATGTCAAGGATTGCCAGAAAACACCAGAAGCCAGGAGAGAGGCATGCAAGTAAATCTCAGAGTCCTCCATGAGAAATCCGTCTTGCCCATTCCTTAATTTCTGACATCTAACTTCTAGAACTCTCAGAGATAAATTTCTGTTATTTTTGAGTCACCCGGTTTGTAGTACTTTGATACAGTATCCCTAGAAAATGAAAACAATGTTTAAGTGTAGTAAGTACTAAAACATCTATCTATCTATCTATCTATCTATCTATCTATCTATCTATCTATCTATCTATCTATC